>NW_020664447.1:37596642-37617048 GCF_002925995.2 Terrapene triunguis
ATGCCGCCCCTAAAAATGTGCCGCCCCAAGCACCAGCTTGTTTTGCTGGTGCCTAGAGCCTGCCCTGGGGAAGAGTAAAGGCCTTGTCTACGCTAGAGAAATTTGGCATGTTAAGAATGACACTGAGGGTCCAGAGAGAAGAGAACTCCTTTGGGAATGAGAGGCTCCACACCCAGATTCTGACAACGGTATTGAACCATTTCCCTTGGGACCAGCTGGCTGTGGCACAAAGACAGAATTTGGTTATAGAACAGGAAAACTGTTCCATCAATTGAGCCACCACAGTTTCAATAATGATAGAAAGGATTTTACCATTTTTTCCTTAAACTCTCCCTCAGTATTTAACTCTTGCACACCTCACGTCCTGTTGTTCACCATTAGGACCAAAGAGAACAGGCCTTCTTTCAGAGCTTGTTAATGCCACTTACGAATAAGAAGGAAGGACAACTCAGCTGAAGCTGCAGTGCTCAGCAATCCTATCCCCCCTCCGGGCTGAGCAAACAAGTGAAGAGAGACTAGGGCTTGGAATGAACCTTGAAGTGTGGCTTGTTTGAATTGTGTTCAGTGTCAGTTCGAACTATTGGGAGCAGCGACGTTTCACAGGCAGCTTTCGTGGCCTTGTTTTTCTTTTTTTCTTTTTTCTTCCTGCCCCCTGTTCAAATAATCATCTAGTCATTCTTCTCTTTGATTTAGTGAGGAGATCAACTTTTATTCCTTACAGGAAGATAAAAACAAATCAAATAGGAGCAGGTATTATGTTGATTGTTTTATCCACAAGATGATTTCTGGCTCTGTGAGATGGCAGTAAATTAGAGTGCCTGACCAAAGATTTGCCTACTCTGCCCAATCCTCCCTATTGGAGAAGCCATATTACTCAGATACTGCCATTTGAACTGAAGGAGAGAACAGTGTCCAGGAAGTTTGAGTTTATTAGTATACAGGTACCCCTGCCCCATATAGTCCACGGGTTCCATGGTTGTGGGATTTGTCACAGAATTCATCCCTTGCTGCACAATTGTGTTCCTGAATCTCAGATTTTATTTTAAAAATAAGTTTCTAGCCCTTATTATTGTAAAGGCTAAACTAGGGCTTTCAAGTGATTAAAAAAATTAATCGCGATTAATCGCGATTAATCACATTGTTAAACAATAGAATACCCTTTATTTAAATATTTTGGATGTTTTCTACATTTTCAAATATATTGATTTCAATTACAATACAGAATACAAAGTGTATAGTACTCACTTTATATTTATTTTTTATTACAAATATTTGCACTGTAAAAAACAAAAGAAATAGTATTTTTCAATTCACCTAACACAAGTTCTGTAGTGAAATCTTTATCATGAAAGTTGAACTTAATTCTATGTTTGTATGTACAAAAAAATCTGCATTCATAAACAAAACAATGTAAAACTTTAGCGCCTACAAGTCCACTCAGTCCTACTTCTTGTTCAGCCAGTTGCTCAGACAAACAAGTTTATTTACATTTGCAAGAGATAATGCTGCTTGCTTCTTGTTTACAATATCACCTGAAAGTGAGAACAGGTGTTCTCATGGCACTGTCATAGCCGGCGTCGCAAGATATTTACGTGCCAGATGCGCTAAACAGTCATGTCCCTTCATGCTTCAACCACCATTCAAGAATACATGTGTCCATGCTGATGACAGGTTCTGCTTGAGAATGATCCAAAGCAGTGAGGACTGACGCATGTTCATTTTCATCATCTGAGTCAGATGCCACCAGCATAAGGTTGATTTTCTTCTTTGGTAGTTCAGGTTCTGTAGTTTCCGCATCGGAGTGTTGCTCTTTTAAGACTTTTGAAAGCATGCTCCACACCTCGTCCCTCTCAGATTTTGGAAGGCACTTCAGATTCTTAAACTTTAGTTTGAGTGCTGTAGCTATCTATAGAAATCTCACATTGGTACCTTTCTTGCGTTTTGTCAAATCTGCAGTGAAAGTGTTCTTAAAATGAACAACATGTGCTGGGTCATCATCCGAGACTGCTATAACATGAAATATATGGCAGAATGTGGGTAAAACAGAACAGGAGCCATACAGTTCTCCCCCAAGGAGTTCAGTCAGTAAGTCATTAATGCATTTTTTTTAACTAGCATCATCAGCATGGAAGCATGTCCTCTGGAATAGTGGCCGAAGCATGAAGGAGCATATGAATGTTTAGCATATCTGGCATGTAAATACCTTGCAATGGTAAGAAGCAGTCAGCAGTATCTCCCGTAAATGTAAACAAACTTGTTTTAGCGATTGGCTGAACAAGAAGTAGGACTGAGTGGACTTGTAGGCTCTAAAGTTTTACATCGTTTTGTTTTTGAGTGCAGTTATGTAACAAAAAAAAAATCTACATTTGTAAGTTGCACTTTCATGCTAAAGAAATTGCACTTCAGTACTTGTATGAGGTGAATTGAAAAATACTATTTCTTTTGTTTATCATTTTTACAGTGCAAATATTTGTAACAAACATAATATAAAGTGAGCACTGTACACTTTGTATTCTGTGTTGCGATTTAAATCAACATTTAAAAATGTAGAAAAACATCCAAAATATTTAATAATTTTTAATTGGTATTCTATTGTTTAACAGTGCGATTAATTTTTTTTAATTGTGATTAATATTTTTGAGTTAATTGCAAGAGTTAACTGCGATTAATCGTCAGCCCTATTTTAAACCAATGCCCATCTAAGTTGGCAAAGAGCTTCACTAAATGTCTCTAAGAAGTGTAAACTTCTCAGTCATCTCATTCAGTTCCCATGGTCTCTGTGCAGTTTAAGTATTTAGTATTTTTCCAAGATACCACAGAATTCAGTATGCTTGCTACAGAATTAATTATTTTGTTGCCTCCAGGCCTCAGCATTTTGTTTTCTGTCTCCATGCCTTGCTGGGATCTGCCTCTGCAGCTCCCTCTTGCTCTGAACTTTCCCCACAATAGGGGTCTAATTGGATTACAGTGAATGTTTCCATTACTATTCTATAGAGCCAGTCGAGAGGGGGAAGTCAAGAACCTAGCGCTAGAGACCAGGTTTTAGCCAGAGAGCAGGAGGAGCCAGCATTTAGGGTGACCAGACAGCAAGTGTGAAAAATCTGGACAGGGGGTGGTGGGTAATAGGACCCTATATAAAGAGAGAGACCCAAAAATCGGGACTGTCCCTATAAAATCGGGACATCTGGTTACCCTACCAGCATTACAGGTTGGTAGTGGAGCTACTGACAGAATGAAGCAGAAGCCTGGAGAGATGAAAAGATGAACCAACGAAGCTGACTAAATCCACTGGCTCCTTTCTTGCCTGCATGGAGTAGGAGAAGGAAATTCTGAGCTGGACTGCCCAGATAACATTGTAACTTCTGAAACCCATAAAGTTAAAATCCATCATCGGAAATAATCATTGCTGAATTGTACATCAAGGAGTATTTTCAGATACAAGCCTTAGTTGTATGTGATTAGATGTGGAAGAGATGGGAATGAAGGGTATTCATGTAATAACATGGAATCATGCTATTGAAAAGATCAATGAGTCCTTCTCCTGGCAATGCAGGATTCGAGATCCTAGCCATATCAGTTATTGGAGTTAGGGTCAAAAGATCATCTAGTTTGAACTCCTGTATATCACAGGCCATTAAATGTCACCCAGTTACCCCTGTATTGAGCCCAATAGCTTGTTTTTGACTGAAGCATATCTTCCAGAAAGACACCCAGTCTTTTGATGTGAAGACATCACTTCCCTTGGGAGTTTGTTCCAGTGGTTAATCACCCTCACAGATAAAAATGTGTGCCTGATTTCTAATTTGAATTTCTCTGGCTTCAATTTCTTGGTTCTTGTTATACTTTTCTCCACTAGATTAAAGAGCTCCATAGTACCCGTTATTTTGTCCCTGTGAAGGTACTTCTACACTGTAATCAAGTCACCTCTCAATCTTCCTTTTACTAAGCTAAACAGATTGAGCTCACTTAAGTCTCTCACTGAAAGGCATTTTCTCCAGTCCTTGGATCACTTTCATGTTTCCTTTCTGCGCCCTCTCCTGTTTTTCTACATCCTTTTGTGCACTTTATGGGTCAAAATCTTTGCAGCTATAACTCTATTGGCAAAGAGTTTGGCTCCATGAGCTTTGTTAAAAAATGTGTCCAAAACGTACTACACATGTGTAGAGCAAGATTTTCTATAAGTCATAATTAAGTCAAATACAAACCAATTTTCACCAGAACACAGCTCCCACGTATGTGCTCAAAATATGAGGAGACCTTAAGTGGTGAATAGGCCTTATTCTGCCCCTCTTTCCAGGGCTCAATTTTACCCATCAAGGAGGAGCATGTAGCAGTCATTGCAGGGTCATTGAGGCTACATGAATAAATATACTACATCCCTGTCGTGGGGTAGGTGCACCCGTCATGGGGTGCCTGGTTACAAGAGAGGGAAGAGGCTGTACCACAAACGTTTAGGTCCTATGCGGAAGACCCTTACTATGGAACTTGGTAATATGGCCTAGTGGCCGGAGTCAATAGAGTGGCCCTTCCATTCAAGGCAGCGTGGACTAATGGCTGAAGTCAATACTGAAGCCCCTTACAATCAGGGTAGTGTGGCCCAATGGCCAGAGTTGATAAAGCAACCCTCACTGTCAGGGTAGGGTGGCCTAATGGCCAGAGCCACTAAGATAGCACCCCTCTGTGGGGTTGCGTGGCCTATTGGCCCATTGGGGAAGTGGGGCACCACTTGGGGGTATGTGGCACCCCTGATAGGGGGACTCGGGTCCTCCCTGGTCCTCCAAGCCCCAGCTCAGGGCCCTGGCAGTGGCAGGGTTACTTGCCACTGAGTAGGCAGGGATCCTCCCGAAACATGCTGACTGGTTCTCCAGTTCACCCACCAGAGCAAAGTCTAAGTCCCCCGGGCTGCTTCCTACCCTGTCTTCGCTGGCGATGGGCCACTGTTCCCACGGGTGTCTGGGGTCCTCAGGTGGTGTAGCTCCTAATGGCACAGCCTCCACTCTGGGTTGGTTAGGCCGCCTGGAATCCATCTGGGGCTTGGCAGACCTTGCTTCTGAGGTCAGGTCCTGTAGCAGCTCCATGGACAGAGCCTGCAGTCTATGTCCTCTCCCTTCAGCAGCCTGCCCAGACTGAGCTTGGATGCTTCCTTTTATATCCTGCATCCAGGCTGAGCATGCTCAGCAGAGGTGAAAGGGCGTGGCTTCCTTAGCCTGCAATACACAGTTAACCCCTGCAGAGCCAGAGCAGGGTAGGTGCATTCCGTCACAATCCCCTAGTTCCTAGGCCATGCACAATGAAGTTCTTTTGTGCTTCTTTGTTGCAGAAGGCCTCCAAAGTAACTTCTTCATGTTTTATAGAGGTGTCCAACATCTGTTTTGTGATTCCACTGTTGCCTGTGGATTTCTGGCACACACATATTGGTATGCACAGCATTAGCTGTAATTTTGTCCAGCAAGATATTACGCACTATTATTTAACGGATGGATTAAATAATTCTGTTGTTCCAGGTTGTAAAAATTCAACTGCAAAATTTTATATTCATATTATATCTCAGGAGCTATTGTATATATCTATAGCTCCATCTCTCTCCCAACTATCATCCTATCTGTAATCTTCTCCGAAGAAGCATTTTGTTTGTCTTTTTAACTAAACTCAGGGATAGTTTCCTCTGCAAAAATTTGAACTATTTCCATTAAAATACTTTGCTTTGATGTCTTTTATTTTGATTTTTCCTATGCACCATCGTCCTTAATATAGTATAAAATCATTAACAAAAACATGCCATAAAAGAAATATGAAGGAATGAATAAATAACATTGTAACTTTGTATTCCAAGTGAACTAGGACTGAGAACTTTCATCCTTCCATCTTTGACCCAAGCAGTAGCATGGAGAGGAAAATAAATATGAAGAAAGAACTAACACTGTATCTACATCAGACACTCTGCATGAATAGAGGAAAGAAGCCCACAATCAAAGCATTAGTTTAAGTTATCAGAATTTGGTACATTAGGTACTTTATCCTCCAAATACTTGTTTGGATCTGTTTTTAAAAACAAAACAAAACCACCACCCTGTTTTGGAGCTCCACTTATCATGTTACTGTCTTTGGTAGGGAGGTTGGTTTTTTTTTTTAAACCACTCTCCATTTAATGAAATTTATGTTCTTAACATTGTTTATTTTCATCTCATCTTAATTATAGGATAATTCACAGCGGAGGACTATGTAAAACAATAAATGATGTTTGCAGGTGATTATCGGACATCTCAGCTTCATTTTACCATTTAATCACAAAAGCTGTTGATTGTGATTATACTCCAGTTCCATTAACATTATTCTGTTATATGAAAAGGAAGAGAAATGAAGCAAACCAGACAGTAATATTTTTCTTGCCTGGTGAGGATTTGAAATGCCTTTGTTGCTGCTTCCAAGGTTGTGCTTTTAGTACCACAGAGATTCAGGAAATAACTATTCAATGGCAAGTTCGAGAAGTGAATAATTGTTCAAGGGACTGATGTGCATGGAAAAGTAGTGATATGACTTCATATGTATAGTGTCATGGATGGTTTCAGTCTTTTTTATGAAAGGATATTTGATTTTCCAAGGCTGAGACTGAAATCTTTTTCTTGCTGTATGTTTTTGTGAGTGAGGCAACGGCAATTTAGTTTCAGGTTGCATAATGTTTTCTCTTTTAATCTCCTGTTTTCAGTTGTTTATAACTTTCTGAAAGTTTCCCCTTTGGGGATTAACCTTTTGAGATTTGGTCTCTGCCTGGAAAGTGAAATTTATTTCTTTTTAAGTTTGAGCAAACTCTGTTTAGCTGTTTTTAATATGAGGCAATGCATAAAATAACTTTAGCGATTATTTTAAAAAGAGAAAACAGGAATATTTTTGTGATGTTGTAACATTTAATGTACAGCTCCATACAATTTATTTTCAATCAACAACAGAGCAGTTAGCCACGGAGCTAATTTTAGATAGACTACTGTATACATGCAAGCAAATTTTCACGTATACTGTGTTACTATACCTAGCCTATAAGTTGTATATGACCACAATAAATGAATGGACTCTGACTGCTATACAGTGATAGCACATAGTACTGGAAAATGCTACGTAGCTATATCTAAAGTAGTTGGAAAAATGGTGTGATATGTTGTATTATGTGAGAAATAGCATGTAATCATATAATTAGACTATGGTAGTGAATGAAAGGGGAAAAGAGTTAAGGTTGCATGTATAACCTTAACTATGACATTTCCTGACTTTAGTGCTTACCTGTGCAACCTCAATATTTTTGCAACATTGCTTGTTTTGATGTAAATATACATTCTTCAGTGTCATATTTTGTCTTGGAAACACAGCAATTCATCATGCTTTGCATAGCTTTTTATTTAAAAACTATATGTCCTATGTTCTAAATAAACTTTACAACTCTATTAATAGGGCCATATTTTACCTTCCCTGTCCTGTCCGTCCCTCCACATACATCCTCATGTTCCAATCCCCACTGTTTAACAAGTTTAACAGACATCTAAGTGCCAGAAGGGTTAAACTAATATCCAAGGATAGATACACAAGATGAGGGTTCTTCTCTGTCTGGCGCAATGTTTAGGGGAGAAGTCAATCTTGCGTCCTCACTAGCTTCTGGGAAAGGAGAGGTTGCTGTGTTTCTTACTGAAGGACTGTCACTGGACCCTGCTTAGCTAGCGCCATGGTTCATATTGGACTCTGCCTTGTACGTTTCTGATTAAATTTGACCTCCCACTGCACCCAAACCCCTTTGGCGGCGGAAAGAGAGAATAAGCATTCTTTCTCTAGCCCTCCATCTTCTATCACCAAGCCTGCTGGTTTCTGTGTTTGGGGAATGGGTAAGAGGTGAAGGTCTTCACTACTCCTTCTAGAGCGTCCATTTTCCTCCAGTATGTGAGTATGAGTATATAATGAAAGCCATCCTAAGTGATCACACAAGGGTCTGGCAGAAATTGAGAGGAGAGCCATAGGCAAATCTTAAGGGAGGTTTTCATTTTGAGCTATACTGTTTACTTTCAGCAGAAGCGGTAGCAGCAGCGATAATACAATGGCTCTTTGGGGCAAATGTATCTTGGGAGTCTTCCTTTATTTCAGCTTCTCAAATATTGTGTATAGCTGTGCTGTCAGAATTGAATCTCTGCAATCATGAGAGAAGAACCATTTCGGGGCTAGGGGGATTAGAGAACAGAGTTATCTATTAGTTTAATCAAATTTCCCCAAGTCATTTATACAGCAATAACTTAATCTTTCTTCTAAGGTACCTAGAAAACATTTTAGATAATAAAAATGATTAATAATCAAAATCTAATTCTTCAGGATCCCTTCTGAAGTCAACAACAGGAATTTTGTTTGCTTTTCCACACGTTCACAGCTACTTATTCACACTCTTAATTTGAAGTTATACTCTTTTTGGTTTTAGCATTGTGTTTCCATTAACTCTCCTTCCTGTGGGCTTCTCCTGATTGTTGGCTGCTTCACAAACTGGCCCTACTTTTACAGCCCTGGTGACCTATTGAGCTGGACAGACTTTAGGTTCGTCAGCTCACTTCTAGACTTCACAAGGCTGTGCCGAAGTCTTTAGTGCTTTCTTGTTGAACGCTGGCTAAAGTTTCCAAATGCTGTAGTTAGTAAAAATTAATTGACACCCACAAGAACTCCTGTTCTCCTTCTGACTTTCTAACTCTTTTTTCTTAAGTTCTTCATAGGTTTCTTTAGTTGTCGTCTTGCTTTTCCACATGAGTTTATTTGGTTCCAGTTAGAACTCATTAGCCTTTCCAGAAAGCTTTTGCCCATTTTCTATCTCTCAGAACAGGAGTCTGAGTTCACTTTTAATTTCTAGTCAACCAGACCAGTTAGCACAGAATTCCTTTTAAAATATAGTTAAATAGTCAATGGTAAGTGCTGTACTGCTACCAAAGTCAGAAGAACTCTACCTGCACAGGAGAGAGCAGCATATCCATCCCCTTGCTCACACTCAAACAGTGACAGGAAGAGGAGATTGTGTTTGTTAAATAAGAGGTGATCTCTAAAAGTGTATTTATGCCATATACAAGAGTTTTGAATGGCTCAGTGAACTTGCCTCTGAAGGCATGGTAGCTTGCTAGATTAGATGCTGCATTTCAGGATCTTACAAAACTAAGTAAAAAGATAACAAAGATTAATGTTTAATTGGAGCTATGTTTTCTTTTGGGGTGGAAGGGGTAAAATCACTTCACTGTGATGGCAATGAAGCAACTGCATGTATTCTCTCCACCCATCGCCGTTTAAGTATAGTGGTGGCCTAAGTTATTTACTGAGCTATCACAAAATGCTTGATGGTGTTTTGTGGTAACTCCATTAAAAACAGTGCTATCTGTATATTTTGACTTTCGTTATCAGTGGATGACATAGCCTAGACCTCATTAATAAATGAGCCTCTACAAATAGTGTTTTGGAGGATAAAATTTTTCAGGTAATGATTTTTTCCAGTCTGTTAATTAGGTTATTTGTGAAATCTTGAAAGAGACAGCTAAAATTGTCACTGTGAATTTATTTTCTTTGAATTCCTCAAATAGTCCTTCCCTCAAATAACCTTTTAAAAGGTATCTTTTATTGGAGGAGCTCCATCTTTCTAATACTGTCCTTTGTCTTTTTGCAGTTTGAGTCCTGAGATTGGGTTTAGTGTTGTGTAATAGATCTGTCTGTGCTATGCAGAAAAGTATTTCATAGCCAATAGGGTGAGGCTGAATAAACGTTCAGATGCCATAGTGGTGCTCAGATACTGCAGTGATGGGTATGCTTCAAGAATCAAAACAGAGGACTGTAGAAAAACATAACTAACTGCTTGTTTGGAAGTTTCAGTCCTCTTGTTCAAAATTGGGATCCACAGATCCAAAGTGAGGCCCCGGTTCAGGAATACATCTTGATTCTCAAACGCAATAATGTAAATGCTTAAATGCTTTCCTGAATGGGGGCCTGAGAGAGCAAGAGAAAAATTAAAAAAAAACAACTCATCACAAGGAACAAATTGAGATTTTTTGTGTCATGAACCAGTTGTGACCTTTTAAAACCAATGATTAAACAGAATTAATCATGACTTCACAAAGCTATGCTGATGCATCCAGTGCTTTCTCATTGAATACCTGCTAAACCTTCCAAGCACGGTAGTTGGTAAGGATCATATTCAGTTTGACTGTTGTGCAATCTCAGCTCAAGATACTGTTGCTAGTATTCATAGAATATCAGGGTTGGAAGGGACCTCAGGAGGTCATCTAGTCCAACCCCCAACTAAATCCCCAAATGGCCCCCTCAAGTATTGAACTCACAACCTGGGTTTAGCAGGCCAATGCTCAAACCACTGAGCTATCCCTCTCCCCAAGGATACTCTTATGTCTCTTGGAAGAAGAGGTATACAAGCACAAAGTTAGGTATACTTTGCTAAATGTCATGTATTAAGATACTTGTGTCATACAATTCCTGTGTCCTGGAAAAAAATGTAGACATAGGCCTTGATTCAGCATAGCACATAGACATATGCTTTACTTCCATTGAAGTCAATGGGATTTAAGCACGTGTTTAAGTAATTTGCTAATCAGGACCATAATTAGCACTGAGTTACTGTGTATATACTTCTGGTAGTGATCACTGAAAAGTTGTGCAGGGAGTCTCCATTTTAATGTGTTTTCTTGTTTTGCAGTTATCTGTATATTCTGCCATTCCTACAGCCAGGGTTGGCACAACCCATTAGGCGACCGAGGCGGTCACCTAGGGCACTACAATTCGGGGGGGCGGGACCTTCCGCCACCTAGGGCGGCAGAAAAGCTGGCGGCGCTCCTGCCTGCAGCTGCTCTACATAGAGTGCTCTAAGATTTCATGTGCATAGGAGTTAGTTTCTTATCTTGAGATTTAGGATTTACATGCATAATTCCTTATGATTCCGGAAGAAAATATACTAGTTGACATGTAAAGAGTGAACTTTCCTCTTGATTAAAAATAAGTTTTCATCATGTCACATGTCATTTATTTCAAGGCTGGTGGTGTGTCATGGAAAAATATGGAAAAATCATGCTGTGGTCTTAGGGAAAATATGCAGAATTCGCAAATGTATAGGGAAAAAGCAATTGGTCATATTATACTAAGCAAAATATCCTTAAGTTTTGCAATAAATATTGTTTAAAACCAGTGATTAATATGTAATAAAACTCATGGAGGGATCTTCTACAGAAGCAGGCCAGCAGGGATGATGAAGACCGTGGGTAACATTTTCAAAAGTACCTAAGGAGCCTAAATCCTATTTTCAAAATTGACATACGCCCTTAGGCCCAGATTTTTTAAGGTATTTAGGTGTTGCTCGGCTCAGCATTGCAGGACCTAAGTGACTTAGCTAAATCCCATTTTCAGAAATGACTTGGGCATCTAGGAATCTAAGTCCCATTGACTTTCAAAGAGATACAGTCTAAGTGCCTAAGTTACTTTTGAAAATGGGATGTAGCCATCTGAGTCCTTGTTTTCACTTGAAAGTTGTTTCAGATTAATTTGATTTTTTTTCAGGATGCACCTGCCTTGCATCCACACACAAGAGTTTGTTTAGAATAATTTGACACTTCAACCTGTTTTAATTAATCCACTTTGGAAGTGTGTTTATTTACTTTTGGAATGAGTTTTCCCGTAACAAGGTAGGTGTGGATGCATTACTGTTTTGGATCAACTGTTCTGCCTCTGGTAGTCCTCCCGTCCTGCTATCCTGTACTACTTTGCTGCCCACCTGAGTTGGCCTGTCAGTTTACTGGTGTGTCCTCTTCTGCTCTGAGGTCATCTTGACTGGTGTTGCCTGATCTATTGATCCTGTATTTATTATACTGGTTATCTAAGAATTCTCAATTAACACTCTGGTAGGTTCTCATGTGAAGATCAGGCCCAGTATTATTAAAATTACTATTCAGTTGGGAACCACAACATGCATGATTGCAACACTCTCACTTAGGAAAACTTTCTGTATCTGTAATAATTTTATTAACACAATTCGTAAAGTTACAAACACTACAACCCAGCAAGGTAGATAGAGAAAATACAGGACTTGCACAGAGCATCCATGTACTCACACCATCCCCTGCAAAAGGACCTAGAGTATTAGTCATCATCCTCATCATTGGACTCACCATCACTATCATCCCCAGTGGTCAGCATCCTGGCTTCTCCCAAGAGTTACATCTCCACAGGCACACAGGCCCGGATACAACTTTTATAATGTGTTAAGCTGACGCCATTGTCATATTCAGTTGGGGTTTCATCCCCTTTTCATTATTTGTATTTCCTCACCCTGCTAATGTTGAGGTGCTCTCCTCCCATAGGTTACTAATCCTTTTACCTCTAGCTTATTAGCATATATGTCATGACACTCTTGTGGTCAGATATCTGCTGATGTTCCTAACTTAAAATATCCCAAGCTGGTATAAACAAGCATTTGGTGGTTACCTGTCAGCAGTTTAGTCATATTGTGTATTACAAAATTCTATCTTGTGATATCTTATGATCTAGGGATTACTTTTGGTTAGCTGCTTATGTTAAGGCTTTTTGGGCCTTACACCTTGATTAGTTTAGCTACGCTGTTGTTTTATAGGCCTTCAGGGTTGTAGGCTCATTACTACCTTAATTTATACCTATTCCTTACCTATAGGCTACACAGGATGTCACTTCCCCATTTTAAATGAAGGTACAAACTCAGGCAGAACACTTTACAATTCCAGCGTATGTGTGAACTCACACACCCAGACACCTACTGATCATACAGCATCCGTATACAGCTGCCATGCCAAATGCTTCTGTGTAATCCTGTGCTGAGGTCCTGGCTTGCCTTGCCCTGTGTGGGGAGGAGACAGTCCAGTCCTATCTTAAGAGCAGTCACTAGAGTGCCAAGACAAATGAGATTATATTGAAACAAATGAAGGAGTGGGGGCACTCCTGGGACTCCAATCCAGTGCCTCCACCAAGGACGCATGCTCTGACGGGGGATATAAAAACATCAGGGACAGTAACAGGACCTCTGGGAGAGCTACGGTGTTCTGTGCTTTCTATAAGGAGATGGAGCAGATATTTGCAAAAGAGGCCATCCGTGAACCCTGGCATGTTTTGGACTCCAACAAGAATGCCCTTGTGAATGCTGACCTGGATGCCGAGCAGGAGAAGATTGACTAGACAGCCAGGATCTTTTCAACCCAACCTGAGGCAGAGACATTGCTGGAGAACCCTAAATCACAGACAGAACCAACCTGACAGTGCAGGGTGGAGGGGTCTCTCCCAGTAAGTATTATGTGCTATATTATAATACACCTATACAGGAGGATTTATACATCTTTGTTTCGGGAACCATCGGGGTGCTGGTCATGCCTGATTAGCCTCTCTCCACCACATTGGCTTTTAGCTTCTGCATGCTCAAAATGGCAGCCGGACTAGAGAATTTAATAGTTCCATACCATTATTTCTGTGAAATAGCAAATTCAACAATCAACTAAACATGCTGTGTCACCCCCTTCTTATGTGGCTTATTGCTACCTCTCCTCATGGTCCATCATAGGCCCATTTGCACACATCCCCTCAAGATGATGACACCACATGGGTTGAAAATCAGACTTACTGCATGGCATGTTTATTTTAGTGGCAGATACAGTAAGAGAAAAGACAATAGAAAAAGTACTCTGGCCCACAGTTTCATTCATGCCTTCAGCTTTCAGCTAACTTGAGTTTTGATGTAAAGTGCCCATCTCAGGCTACATAGGTATTTCAAAATGCATAGATATTTTAAGCCATTATAAGACATTGATGGATATCCCCTTTTAGGTTCAGAACAACTACTATTTATTTTGGAGTGCACTTTGTGCTGATCTCTGGGTGTCTTGAAAGAGAACTTAAAGCATCTTTGCCTTAAGTTCTCTTTCATAACACCCACAGATCAGCACACAATGCACTGCAAAATAAATAGAATACTGCAGTAAATGGCTCTATTTTGTCTGAACTATATGCTCCTCAGCTTTCTCCCACCCTTTAGTTTAAAAACTTCTCTACAACCTTTTTAATTTTAAATGCCAGGAATCGGGTCCCATTTTGGTTTAGGTGGAGCCCATCCTTCCTGTACAGGGTCCTCCTTTTCCAAAAGGTTTTCCAGTTCCTAAAAAACCTAACCTCCTTTCCCCTTCACCATTGTCTCATCTACACAGCGAGACCATGCACTTCTGCCTGTCTAACTGGCCCTGCATATGGAACTGGAAGCATTTGAGAATGCTACCATAGGTCCTGGACTTTCATCTCTTATCTGGACATCTAGATTTGGCCTCCAGGACTTCTGTCCTCCCTTTCCCTGTCATTGGTACTTATATGTACTATAACCCCTGCCTCCTCTCCAGCATAGCACATAAGTCTGTATAGACATGTCCCAAGATCTGCAATCTTCACACCTGGGAGCCAGTTCACCATGTGGCTCTCCTGGTCATCACAAACCCCACTACCTGAGTTTCTAATAATCGAATCCCCCATTACTATTACCTGTCTCATCCTGATAACTGGAGTCCCCTGCCCCCAGAGAGGTATCCTCAGTTCGAGAGGGTAGAACATCATCTGAAAGGAGGGTCCCAACTATGGGATTGTTTCCCTCTGTTCCAGTTTGATGGTCTCCTTCCCTGAGACTTTCATTCTCAACAGCACAGAGACTGTCAGACGGGATGGGACCGTTCTACTGTGTCCTGGAAAGTCTCGTCTATGTACCTTTGTCTCCCTTCACTCCTCCAGTTCAGCCACTCCGGTCTCAAGAGCCCATACTCAGTCTCTACGGGCCATGACCTGCTTGCATAACATGCACACAGACACCACCTGCCCATACATGCTGCATTCAGTGCAATAAACTGGATAGCCCCCATTCTGCAGCTGGACTTCTGCCTGCATTATTTTTACTTTTGTGGTTTGGGTGGGGGGAAGGGTGTTTATTGGCCTAAATTTAGAGAATGTTAGGTCTATTTAGCTCTCTCACATCCCCTCTAAACTCCCTTGTTTGCTGCTTTTGTTCACTAGCTTCTCTGGTAGCTTAGGAGCTGCCTTTTTAAACCCCCTGTTCTCCCTGAGTAGCCCTGCCCCCTGGTTAAGGGATCCTAAAGGGATTAGGAGCCAAAGCCTCATTAGGAAGCTCTCAGCCTTGCCTAGCAGTTGGCTAGGCTCAGCATAAACCCCCCCAAACAGACCACACTATAAACTTCAGTCAAGTAGGCACATGGCAAGCAGCAAGCACACAACAAACTCATTGCAGAGGTCACCTGTTGCTCCTCCCGGAGAATGCTTTCACGAAACTCCCCTGTTTGCTGCCTCTTCTGTGCACTAAAGGTTTTTTTTATATTTACTGCTTACAATTTGGTTTATCATCTATTTAAATGTATTAAAATGTTATGAAAACATTTGAAAAAAATCATGAAATTGTTACATAAAGCATCAGGATTTCCTCAAAGTATAATATCTTTATGTAAAGCAAGATAAAATCTCTACACAAAGTTATATACATTTTTCACAATACCCTAGCGTCAAAAATAAGAGCACAACACATCTCTGACTCTGTCTCTTTTACCAGTTGCAGCATTTAGTAGAGCCTGCCTCTGACAGTTCATAAGGTTCAGAAGGTCTGTTCACCTTCCCCTTGTAACCACAGGTGAGACTCTCACAGATATTGTGCAAAATGAAGCAGGCAGCTATCACACAAGGCAGATATTGCTCAGCAAGCTCTAGCCTTGTCATGAGAGACCTCCACCTACATTTCAACCTTCCAAATGCACGCTCCACTGTCATTCTTCAGTTACTCAGGGAATAAACTTCTCCTTTCTTCTGTCCAAGTGTTCAGTAAAATGTTACATAAGCTGTGGAAGCAGAGGGTATGCTAGGTCTTCATAGTGTTCCTGGAACTAGAAATTACATTTTTCATTGCAGAAAACAGGCCAGAATTTCTAAAGATCATGGCATCATGGACTTTTCCGTCTCCACATTTATTAGGGTGACCAGATGTCCTGATTTTATAGGGACAGTCCTGATATTTGGGGCTTTGTCTTATATAGGCACCCTCCACCCCCCGTCCCAATTTTTCACACTTGCTGTCTGGTCACCCTAACATTAATATTGGTGGATACATGCCAGGGCCCAGTCCCCACACCCCACTCTGGCAGTTAGCACACTTGAGCTGAGTCCTGCCCCTTGCCCAGTCTGGGTTTTTCTCACCTGCTCCCTGACAACCAGCCAGATGGCGCATGCTGTGGCAGCTGATCTGGCGCCTCTTCCATGTCCTCCTCTCGCCTTTGCACCTCCCTTTCCTCGGCATGCATACATGGTGGGGAGAAACAGCTGTGCCCCACTCTTGCCTCCTCAAGTTATCAGGCAGAAACATACCTCATCTCCCAGTATTGTCATTGCAGAGGTGCTTTCCCCCATTGTGCCCCCCACCCGGTTCTGCCACTCTTCAGTTCTGCCACCACTGCTGGTTGCCTCCGAACTGCAACACGATCCTGTCCTCCCAGCAAATGCTAGTTGGCAGAGTCCCAAAGCAGCAGCTGCTCCAGGAAAAGTTAATGCAGAAGTCAATGGGGGCTAGGCACCTAACCTGCTTAGGCACTTCTGAAAATCCTACTAGGCATCTCTTTGAAACTTTAGGCACCTTTGACAATCTGGCGCTCAGGAGCTAAAGTCAGGATTTTTTTTTTTTTTTAATAGAAGTCAAGACAGATCCAGCTGTAATTATGCCACTTCTATGCAAATTGTGGGAACTGCATTGCAGGTTCTTAAAAGCATCAACAGACGCTCCCACAAATCACATTTCAGGCAATTCCAACACCTTTTAACTGGTAGAGCGAGTGACTGTGAATGTGTGACTCCAGGCAGGAAATAGTCTGTTTCTGAATGTCAGGCTTGGTGTAGGGACTTTTATTTTAAGTTCAAGATTCATTTCCTTCCACTGTGGGCATGAACTTACTATTACTGGAAGATAACGAGCTCCCAACAGTTACTGTAGGTGTCATGTGGTAAAGGATACCAGGCTTTGATTAGTGGCTTGTGTGTGTTTCATCTAGATCATCCCAATTTGTGCTGCCTGATGCCCTGGATTTTCATTTTTTTCTTATTTATCTTTTTCTTATTTCTCTGATTTCTCTTTCTCTTCTCTTTTAAATGGCATTTACCGTTATGTGCATTTTTCTTTTGGAGTTTATGGAGTTGGTTTTCAAAGGGAGCTTCCCAGGAGGCATTTTATGTAACGCTTTTAGGGCTTTTCTAGATTGTGATTATGTGGAAGTGGGTGTTGTTTCATGCTTTACAGGCTGATTTGGCAGTGGCGTGAAATCTATTGTGCCCTCTGGATCTTTTGTTGTATAGTGTAGCTATTTTAACATTTTTTCCCCATCTCAAGAATAACATTCTCTTTGGTGACTGGCCTCCTTTCATTCTACGAGGGTGACCAATGCTTATTTATGAAGCTGCAAAGCAGGTCGCTGAATGTTTAAAGGGTGTGATTACGTACTGTGATCCCTCAGTGGCCAAAGCGCAGAGCATCAATAGTAAGTATATATTTTTCTAAAGGAATATGATGGCAGAAGTGAGAGTAATGGGAGCTTTATTTCCTGCCAAAAAAAAAAAAAACCCCATTGCAGAAAAAGTAGTTTGGGAAGGAGAGGAGGAGGATTTAAAAGCAAAACCCCAAACAAACTGACAGCTCCCCTTCTATACTCCCAGCATCCACACAAACGAGGTAAGTCTTGTACTTCCTCTAAAAATGGTTTCAGAGTAGCAGCCGTGTTAGTCTGTATCCGCAAAAAGAACAGGAGTATTTGTGGCACCTTAGAGACTAACAAATTTATTAGAGCATCCGAAGAAGTGGGCTGTAGCCCACGAAAGCTTATGCTCTAATAAATTTGTTAGTCTCTAATGTGCCACAAGTACTCCTGTTCTTTTTCCTCTAAAAATGTTTGAGTGGAACTGAAAAAATCGTCTTGTGATCTCGTCATGCATAATATATGTTGCTGAGAGTATTAACAAATGAATACAGAAAAGAGTACAAAAACTCTTCTCTTACAAAGGGCAAACATTCATCTTCAGAGGAGAACCAAAAACATTCCCCAGTTAGGACAGATGCAACACTGTGTGCAGATATCTCAGAAGGATCATGCCTAGAATTGTGCAGGTAGTTCATGTAGAATCCAGAACCACTGAATATCTGAGTGGGTTAGTGCAATCTAAGAACATCAGCCTGTGTCCCCAGACCTGACTGATTCTATTGCCAAAATTATTTTAGACTGAAACACCTTTAACATAGAGGATATGCTTAGGTCCTTTTCTGGATCAGTGCCTATTTGCAGAGACCTATACCCTCCACTGGCATAGCCCCTCCCAGTTCTGGGTTCCCCTTGCATCTACACCTGTGGCTGATTTGGGGAGTGGAGATGCTGGTGGCCTGACCCTGTTCATACTCTATCTTGGGGCTGAGTGCCTGGGGCCTCCAAAGTGTGCCAGGTAGCCATTTCCCTGTCTTGCAACTTGAAAGGAGGGACTACCAGGCAAGAGCCACTCTCCTTTCTTCCTCCCACCACCCTTCTCCACAGTTTTTGAAAGTCATTGTAGAGTGGAACAATGAGTGGCCATAGATGTAGGAGGGTGGAACCTGAATTTCCAAGTGCAGGCTATACCCTTTAGAGTTCCCTTTGTGAGCCCTCATGAACTGAATCCTGCAGGGTTCATCTATCGCTATTTATGATGACTCCATTGCTTGGACTGTAGGAATATGCTACATAGAGTAAGCATGCCTTTTTGAACACATCATCATTCTCTGTCTCTTGATTCTAATTCAATAAAACTGAATTAGATGTCCACATCTTTCATGCAGTTTGGCCTATGAAGCAATTTTCACAGCTCAGTTCACCACAATTCAGTTTTGTTTCCCTACTTAATACTAGACTTGGTGAGAGAGAACTCCTCAAACAAAAAAGCGTTTGTGTATCTGCAGGAGTTTACATGCTTGGCTGATTATTTATTTCTAAAGTCTGAATAACAGGAAAAAGCAAACAACTTAAGAATTCTAGCCAAAATTTTCAAAAGTGACTAGTGAGTCTGGGTGCCTCAACTTTTGGCTTCCCAGTTGAGACACTATAAAAGAAAAAACTCAGAAAATTCTGAGCACCTATGCTCTGAAAATCAGGCCCTTTAAAGAGGTCTCAAGTTGGGTAATCAGAATTATTAGTCCTTTTTCAAAATATAGGCCCTTGTCTACATTACTCCTCTTATGGAAGATTGTTACCCTTGCTGTTCAATTTTTATACTCTTTATGCATTTTCAACTATTTTCCAAAATATCTGTAAATACAGCAAAGAATGACTTAATGACAAGTTTGTTGTCTGCTTCGTTTTTCTTGTCTGAATGCGCTTTTATCAGAACACCTGCCTTCTAAATTTAAAACAGTTATATTCCTTCACTAGTCTCTTCACTTGGCTGACAATATGTTTTGTGCAATATTAATCACTAAGTTCAAATATTAAATCGTGATCATCTTAGATTAGAAAGAAAAATCAAATCAGCAGTCCAAAAGACAGTTTGCTTTTTCTTTTTTAAAATTGGGTTGTATAGAGTGCAATTAAATATGATACTGGGGCTTATCTTTTAAATGATCATAAAAAACCCCACCTTTTTTTCAGCCCTGTCCTCATAAATCTCCTTATCTTAAGACCTTAATGGCATAAGCATATATTCAAAGCTTAACACACTGTGATAGTAGTAGTTTGCCTTTCTGTACCACCTTACATTGGCAAATCTCAATGTGCCTTAAAAACATTAATTAAAATTCTCAAACCCAATGTAATGATTGGGTATTGTACCTATTTCAAAAAAGGGTGAAGTGAGGCATATAAATGTGAGGTGTGAAACTGAACCCAATGAAGTAGGACTGCTTCAGGCCCTATATACCACATAGAGCCTAGTTAAGATACATATTGTGGTGTGTAGGGTCTAAAGCAAGCCCTCTAAACCAGTGTAAAATTAACCCAAGAGCCTTACCTAGGGTCATGCAGCCTGTTAGTGGCAGAGTCAGGAATAGAATCCAGGACTCCTGACTCCTGATCCCCTGCTATCACCGCTACATCAAAAGATACTTGCCACAGCACACATGATTACAAAAAGAACAGGAGTACTTGTGGCACCTTAGAGACTAACAAATTTATTTCAGCATAAGCTTTCGTGGGCTACAGCTCACTTCTTCAGATGCATAGAATGGAACACACAGAAGATATTTATACATACAGAGAACATGAAAAGGTGGAAGTACGCATACCAATTGTAAGAGGCCAATCAATTGAGATGAGCTATCAGTAGCAGCAGAAGAAAAAACTTTGAAGT
>NW_020664447.1:37617448-37690100 GCF_002925995.2 Terrapene triunguis
ACTTCAAAGTTTTTTCTTCTGCTGCTACTGATAGCTCATCTCAATTGTTCCACTCTATGCATCTGAAGAAGTGAGCTGTAGCCCACGAAAGCTTATGCTGAAATAAATTTGTTAGTCTCTAAGGTGCCACAAGTACTCCTGTTCTTTTTGCGGATACAGACTAACACGGCTGCTACTTTGAAACATGACTACAAAAGAATGTCTGGCTCTTCCAGTGGTTGGATGAGAGTTGCATGTCTGTTTTGGCCTAATTAAATCACCCAGAATGACATGGTTGGTACAAGGACAACAGGCACAGTTAGTTGGTGAGCGATACAAATACAAAACAGAGAGGTAATAGGACAAGTGCTTATTTTGATTTTTTACAATAATACAATTACAGAAATTGGAGTGAAACTAGATGACCTTTCAATCCATTTATCTAGATTCCTGAAGCTCCCATTACATGGCAGATACAACAATAATAAATATTGATCAAAGTAAGATAAGCATTTTTTTTATTATTATTTCATGAAGTTAAAGATGAACTCAGTGCACTGTGGTAGCCCTTCCAACTCTTGTTATTCTTCATGTGCTCCTATGCAGATCCATTCCCTGAGCATTCCCCCAGGGCTATAGATTCTGTGCTCCAGTTATGTTCCCTGTATGACTGCAAAATTCCAAGTTTTTTTCCTTGGTTACTCTACTGTCCAAAGTCCATGCTAATTTAAACCAAGTGTAACCCTTCTGCCCCTCTGAGTTGGCAGCAACAAGGGCCGGGTTCAGTATCTAGGGGTTCCGTTTCAATAACACAATGCAAAAGTGGCTCGAGCCCACACCCAGTGACCTGGGACAATTACATACCATCCCCCCGGGTGCCTCTAGGAGGCAATACTTCCCCTCTCGCAAGCACGGAGTCTGAGTGTAGGAAAAGCCTTTTAATAAAGGAGGGAAACAATGCGGCATTATGTTGGGGAAACACCACAAACAGGATTCATAAACAAACCATGAGCAAAAGACCCACCTCCAAGTAAGTTTGGCAGTGTCCTTTTCCCCTCAGGGTCTTAAGTCCAATCACCCCAAAGTCCAGCAACCCCAACGTCTCTGTCCCTGGTCAGTGCCGCCCCAAAGTTCAAAAGTTTATCTGCAGAGTTTTACCCCCCCAGCCTGGGCAGAAATGGGGGGGGGGGGCACACGGGGTGTTAAGGGGCACCTTACGTGGTCCGAGGCCGACTGCCCCACCTCTCCGTGGAGTTCTGCTGCAGCCTTTACCACGAATGGCTCCGCTCTACCAGCCGCGCCGCGCTGCTCAGCTCTGCTCCGCTCCTCTCCTCCAGCCGTCCCCGCAAACTGCTCTGCTCTGCTCTGCTCCCCGTTCTGTGGGCCACTCCAACCATCCCACAAACTGCTCAGCTCTGCCAGCCGCTCAACTCCAACAGCCGTCCCATGAACCGCTCCAACTGCCCCCGCAAACGGCTCAGCTTCGCTCTGCTCGCTGTTCCGTGGGCTGCTCAACCATCCCACAAACTGCTCAGCTCTGCCAGCTGCTTAGCAATATTTGTTCAGGCTCCCCCACTAGTTAACACAGCACTCAGTGATCTCAGCTCAGCAATTTTAGCTCTTTTAGTGATTTCAGCTCTTAGTGATTTCAGCTTGTAGTAGGGGAGCCCCAGTGCTGGTGCACCATTGGCCCAAAGTGAATTCAGCTCAGCAACTTCTAGCTAGACTCCTAATGGAAGCAAACTTAGCTCTATTTAACAGTGGAGAGAGGGGGTAGTGCAATTGTTGTTCCAGGCCCTCAAAAGGGGCCCATACCATCAGGTACACATACCTGTCTCCAACCTCTCTCTATTCACTGGGTTTTGTAACTTGTCTAATGAGTGCTACTTAGTTACTGGTGAGTCCCTCTGTCATACAACAGTTCCACTGGCCTTGATTCAGAGAATCAGAGTAACAACACTTTATTCTTCCTGCCCCAATAACAGAGAAACTGGGGATCCCACACCAGCCAAAGTAACCACTTTCAGTTGTTGTTGTCCCAGGCTAGGCGGGTGGGTGTGCCTATGCAAACAAGATCAGCCCCTGAAGTTCTTTTCCACCCTCGCCATAATTCACCACCAGATGTCAGGGTAGAGCTCATTCTGACTCTGCTTACACAAGTAAATATGGAAAAATAACTGTTATTGAGGGATGTTGATTAGCTTCATTCAGGGAGTTAAGTTGTGTGTGTGGGGGGGAAATTGATGGAACTCTACTCATGGCCAGCTGGCCCCATCATCTTCCTCTCCTCTTTGCCCAGAGGCTGCTCATGCTATTCCTTCTTGTCTGGTGCCTGCTGCCCACTTCCCCTTCTCTGATGGTTTATATTCTACTATATTTTTCCCCTTTACCTGGCATTTCCCCTGCTGCTTCCCTCTCCCTTTCCTTGTTGCCTCTAAAGGCAATAAAAATGATAAATGTACAAAGAGATTTGGAAGGAATGGGACCTCTCTGATGTATCTACAGAGTCCTAGTAGTGGGAAGTCTGTTTGGGGGAAGAAACTGCAGTGATAAACAACAGTCGTAACCTCAATTTTGCTGTGGAGGGATGGTACCATAGATTGATTGTGCTTACTGAGAAGGGAGTGTGGCCAGCTAGTAGTGGTGGTGGAGTTGATTCAGTGCATCTCATCAGTGGTGACCATAAAGCAAAGCTTTCCCAAAGCTTCCTCTGTCCCAACAGAAACCCTTGAGGGAGAATGGTAGATGTAATGCTACCTAATTTTGCTTACCCAGGACACACGAGGTTTAGCTGGTTCAGGGAGATGTAACTCACACCTCCCTGCATTCATACCTCGGAATCCGGCCCATAGAAAAAGGTTTTTAAAAGACAAGACTCAGCAGAGCGGAGGAATATGATCATAGGCTATAAATACTTCAAGGTAAGAATTTAAATGAAGGAAGGGGATTATTCAGTCTCAGAAGATGGTAGAATGGGAGCAATTGTCTGCAGTTAATGGAAAAAAAGTTTAAGCCAGGTATTAGGAAACAACTGTTAACATTAAGAGCAAATAGGCAGTGCAAGAAAGTGGGTGTCCAGCAACATTGCAGAATCAAGAGCAAGTTACATTTGGGGGGAGGGATAGCTCAGTGGTTTGAGCATTGGCCTGCTAAACCCAGGGTTGTGAGTTCAATCCTTGAGGGGGCCACTTAGGGATCTGGGGCAAAATCAGTACTTGGTCCTGCTAGCAAAGGCAGGGGGCTGGACTTGATGACCTTTCAAGGTCCCTTCCAGTTCTAGGAAATAGGATCATTAATTTTTAATTTTTTTTTTTTTTTTTTTTTTTACATATGATGCTGGTTGGAGTGATGTAGTGAGGAACCCGGAAAAAAAATGCATGAATTAGACTAGATATCCCAGGTTGTCTTTTCTGGTCCCACTATCTCTGATTATATAATTTTTACATCAAAAGTAAGGTAAAAATTCAGATGCAGTTGGACTGGATTTATTTGATATAAGTGAGGGAAATTGTTTACAAAAACTTTTTGTTAGATTTATTCTGTTATCTTGGAACAAACAAAATCCTGACTTTGACGCTCTTATGGAACATGCACTCAGTAATTAAAATAAAACCACTTTTAGAAGTAGATAAGAAAAGCAGTGAGTTGCTGGCAGTCTAATAGCTAATTGCACCAATGAGCATTTAATTGTATGTGTGTGTGTGTCCGTGTTCTTATGCAGTACATGCTCATATAGAAAGGAAGTATCCCAGAAACATAGCATTAAAATTGCAAGTATTTGTGATCCTAAGTGTTGTTACCTCTGGAACAATGTGTGTGTCAAGTCCATACCTGAGTTATCCTGGACCAAAGAGTAAGTCAAATATAATCGATAAATTGCTTGTTCTCCCTTTGTATCTGATCTGTGATTTTTCATGGTTACAGGGATCCCATTCCCCTGTAAATCAGGAAATGTTCTCACTGGCTGATCAAACAGTTTAGTGTTGGAATCTGAACCTGCCCCATACAATAAATCACCAAACCACTTGCTCAACTCTGTTTCCTCCCAGTATGCTGCCTTAAACATGGAGAGCTGTTTTGTTGGGCCAATACAGATGATCATCTGAACAACTTTTTGTGAAACTTATTTATAAAATCAGGACTTAATGTGCATCCAGATCCCCCTAGGGTGACCAGATGTCCCGATTTTTATAGGGACAGTCCTGATTTTTGGGTCTTTTTCTTATATAGGCTCCTATTACCCCCCATCCCCGTCCCGATTTTTCACACTTGCTGTCTGGTCACCCTAACTGACTTTGCTAGTGCTTTTTATGTAGCCTGTTGTAAAACTAGGCAAATATTTAGATAAGTTGATGTACTCACTAGAAGACCTCTGCATACCCCTGGTTGAGAACCACTGGTCTAGGTTCAAAATCTTTGTTTTGTTCACAAGTATAAAAAAGTTGGGTCCAATCTTCTAGTACTTAATGAGTATGCAGGAAGCCAAATTCTATCCTGATTTACACAATATGTGACTGCACTACAGTCAGTGAAGTTGTATGGAAGTGTCAGACAGAGCAGAAATTGGTCTAGAGTCTTTAAAAATTGGAAGTTAAATCTTACTGAGGAAAATAGAAAGGAACATGAACTCTGGCAAGTCAAGTGTAAAAGTACAGAGACAGGCCAAAAAAGAATTTGAAGAGCAACTAGCAAAAGACACAAAAACTAGCAGCAAAATTCTTTTTAAGTACATCAGAAGCAGGAAGCCGGACAAACAATCAGCAGGGCCTCTGGATGATCAAGGACCTAAAGGAGCACTCAAGGAAGAGCAGGCTGTTGCGGAGAAGCTAAATGATTTCTGTGCATCAGTCTTCACTGCAGAGGATGTGAGGGAGATTCCCAATTCCGAGCCATTCTTTTTAGGTGATAACTCCGAGGAACTGTCCCAGATGGAGGTGTCAGTAAAGGATGTTTTGGAACAAACAGATAAATTAAACACTAATATGGCACCAGGACCAGATGGTATTCACTCAACAGTTCTGAAGGAATGCAAATATGAAATTACGGAACTACTAACTGTGCTATGTAACCTATTGCTTAGATCAGCCTCTGTACCAGATGACTGGAGGATAGCTAATATAATGCTGATTTTTAGAAAAGGTTCCAGTGACGATCTTGGCAATTACAAGCTGATAAGACCCGCATCAAAAGCTCTTAAGCTAAGTAAGTAGTGATGGGATAAGAGGGAAGGTCCTCTCCTGGATCAGTAATTGCTTAAAAAATACAAAACAAAGGGGAGGAATAAATTGTCAGTTTTCACAGTGGAGAGAGGTAAATAGCCGGGTCCCCCAAGGATCTGTACTGGGACCAGTGTGTTCAACATATTCATAAATGATCTAGAAAAAGTGGTAAACAGTGAAAAGGGGCAAATTTTGCAGATGATACTAAATTACCCAAGAAAGTAAAGTCCAAAGTTGACTGTGATGAGTTACAAAGGGATCTCTCAAAAATGGGTAATTGGGAGACAAAATGGCAGATGAAATTCAGTGTTGATAAATGCAAAGTAATGAACATTGGAAAACATATACACCTCTACCCCGATATAACGCTGTCCTCGGGAGCCAAAAAATCTTACCGCGTTATAGGTGAAACCACGTTATATTGAACTTGCTTTGATCCACTGGAGTGCGCAGCCCCGCCCCCCCGGAGCACTGCTTTACCGCGTTATATCCGAATTCGTGTTATATCGGGTCGCGTTATATCGGGGTAGAGGTGTACATACTATACATACAACTATACATACAAAATAATGGGGTGTAAATTAGCTGTTACGACTCAAGAAAGAGATCTGGGAGTAATTATGGATAGTTCTCTGAAAGCATCTGCTCAATGTGCAGCAGCAGTCAAAAAAGGTAACAGAATATTAGGTGCCATTTAGAAAGGGTTAGGTAATAAGACAGAAAATATCATAATGCCACTGTAAATCCATGGTACGCCCACATCTTGAATACTGCATGCAGTTGTGGTCAGCCTATCTCAAAAAAAATGTATTGGAAGTGGAAAAGGTATGGAAACGGGCAACAAAAATGATTAGGGTTACGGAACAGCTTCCATATAAGGATAGATTAAAAAGACAGACTGTTCAGCATAGAAAAGAGACAACTAAGAGCGGATATGATAGAGGTCTATAAACTCATGAGTGGTGTGGAGATAGTGAATAAGGAAGTATTATTTACCCATTTATGTAACACAGGAACCAGGAGTCACCCAATCAAATTAATAGACAGCAGGTTTAAAACAAACATATGGAAGTACATCTTCACTCAGCACACAGTCAACCAGAGGATGTTGTGAAGGCCAAAAGTATATCTGGGTTAAAGAAAAAAAAAAAGAATGAGATAAGTTCATGGAGGATAGGTGCATCAATGACTATTAGCCAAGATGATCAGGGATGCAACCTCATGATCTGGGTGTCACTAAACCTCTGTCTGCCAGAAGCTGGGACTAAATGACATGGGATTAATCACTCAATTATTACTCTGTTCTGTTCATTCCATCTGAAGTGTCTGACACAGGCCACCGTTGGAAGACAGGATACTGGGCTAGATGGATCATTGGTTTGACCCAGTATGTCCGTTCTTATGTTCTTCGCATCACAAAAAATCACAGATTGTAACAGAAACGGCATTCTCTGATTAGGAGAGACTCAGCCGTGCAAGTCAAGATTGTGGTGCGCTTATAGATTTGTGCTATGGAAACTTGTATAGTGCTCAACTGGCTCCAGCCAGCAGTGTTATTAGACCTTCTCTTTCATGTGCAGAAAAATTCCTTACATTTTGCAAAATCAGGTGGAAAATAGTGATTTGGGACTTTCTCAGCCTGTCTCTTGAGTATCACTGAACCTTTCTCCCATGCCTCATTTCCTGTAGGTGCCAAACATTTTGAAAGCCAGGAAGTTTAATTTGAAATAAACCGAAATTAATTCCCAAGGAGCAAGAAAAATATCTCACCCAAGAAGGGTAATTATATTTCTTTCATTTGTAGAGAGAAAATTATTTTGTTCACTTTCAAAAGAATCTTTCACTGCAGTAGTTCCTAAGTACTTTGTGAAAGAAACCATAATATCCGTCCTTCATGGGTGAGAAATCCTATGTTTCCTGGGATTACTGTCTTTCTCTAATCTAATTCATTATCAGCTATAGCAGGAGGGAAAGAGCAGCAGGGTTTTTCAGCCGAGAAATTGTCAGTCTCTTTCAGGGAAAGTAGAACACAGCAGTTGCTGTACCAGATCAGACCAATAGCCTGCTTATTCCAGTATCCTACCATTGACAGTAGCCAATACCTGCTGCTTCAGATTTAAGGTAATTTCTTCTCACCCAACAAATGCACTCACACCATTAATGCATCTGTCAATTTATGCAATACTGGCCGGGGTGTGTGTGGGTGTTTGGGTGGTGGAGGGAATTCCTTCTTCATCTCTGCAATGATCAGATTTCACATTGAAACATGTGATTTGATTACCATTATTATATTAAATCAATATCTGCAAATGTTGATAAGGGCTATACAATTATTACGGGTGGGAAAACCTGAAAAGATTTGAGGTTAAGCCCCAATGATTGATGACCCTTGAATACAGACCTAGTGTGGGGATGTATGTCACCACACCAGTTTCTGGTACTGGAAAAGGGCCTTAAAATGGGGGTAACTGTAATTTAAATGCAATTTTCATCCACTCGAAGGCCCCTTTATACAGTGTAAAATAGTCTCATTATAAATGAGAATTAGGCCCCAGAGTAGAGGGATCTTCTTGGTTTTCCGCTTCCCCATTCACCCCTTCTTCATTTGCCAACCAGATTCTAGGAATGGGATGCTAGAAGATGGGGTTTTCTGAAGTGCTGTCATCACGCTGCAGTTTGATGACATGCTCACAACATTAGATTGAACATGCTATTCTTGTATTTAATGTCGTAAACTCGAACATGACCGGGGCGGCCCTAGACTAGCTGCAAGCAACTGGCGCCCTAGGCGAACCATGCAAACGGCGCCCCCACCCCCAAACCCCAAGGACAGATCTAGGCTGGGAAACATTTTGCCCCTTTTTTCCTTTTAATGTTTTTTAAGCGTTTTGGTTTTTTTTAACAGAGGCTTAATTATTCGGTTTGTCTGTCTGTACAACCAATGTTTCTGAGATCAGATAAAATAGAGACACAAAATTTTCCAAATAGATTTGTACAGGACAGTTAGATGATATTTCAGACTGATTTCAAATAAAAATGCATTAAAAATGTTAATTAATTTTATTATTAAAAATCCAAAATCATCCATTACGCTATCCTGCTTTAACTACCATTATCACCACATCCAATATAGAAAGAAATAAGAAAACTCTTCAATAAACTTTAACCTGTATTTACAAAACACTCCGAATAAAAAACACTCTGTGCTCTTAAAACATGACTTTTCTTGCTTTAAGTTTTGAAAATTCAGTCACTAGTTCTTTTAGATACAGTTTTCCAGCTATTTCATGCTCTATTGACATTGTGGCAAGTCCAACAAGTCTCTCTTGCACCATTGTTGAACGCAGATATGTTTTATCAGTTTTAACTTTGAGAAACTACGTTTCCCAGTAGCTACGGAAACTGGCAAAGTTAAAAGAATGCGTAGAGATATAAAAATGTTTGGAAAACTTAATTTACTTCAATTTCTGCATGTGTCTCTGAAGTTGAATAAGTTTTCTCCACTTCCATATCAGTCTGATGCTGTGAGCTGCCTTCATCTAGAAGTAAGTTTCCATCATCTGGAGTTTCCAAATGGCTTTTTTGTGGATGTGAGCTACCCTCCTCTCCAAGTAAAATTCCTTCATCTGGATGCTGGGAACTGCTTCCATCTTTATTTGGATTAAAGAGAAGATATTTCAGGAAGGATCCCTGCTGTTTTTCTTGGTCCGTTTCCTTCTCAGCCTTTCGTTTACGATACTCAGCTCCTGAGGGTTTTCTTTTTCCTCTTTCCGCCATGGGACATTTGAATATTGTTATGTACTGTGCTCCCGACTGCAAGCATTATAGTGTTAAGGATGGCTGACACACCCACCACATGGTTGGTGATTTAAACCACATTGCAGCCATCCCAACATGTCTTTTCACTGCTTAAAGGTTCAGTGATTAGTAACATATACTCATTTACTTATTAAAACAGTTAGTTACAGCATTTACACGGAAACAAAATGATCTTTTTCAATGTTATAACCCAACATCGGTTGTTTGGAAAGTAATCCCCTTCCTCACGGTTACCTGCTTGGAGTGTGACATCATCACTTTCATAGTCTATTAAGCGTTAACGCTGTTAATTTTCTTTTATGGACCTTATTTATTACATGTGAACCAGTTATAACAAAGAAAAGTTCATAATTATACAACCCGATAATAACGCTAAGGTTTAATAATGCTTAAAGATACTCGATTTGGGATTTATAATGCTGAAAGACATTATTCTTTATTCTTTGGCACCAAGAAACATAATTTCCCACAGTATTCGCTCGATTCTTATCCATCTACCTGCGATGTGTGTTAAAATGACTGTTTGACATGTATCAACTCGTGATATCTCCGCTATACATGAATTTCCGACTATGCGACCTTGATGTATATTCGAGTTAAGTGTCACTAGCATTGGAGCTCTTGCCGCCGGCGGGTGTGTTTCATTGTGGCTGAATTATTGCTTATCAAAATTGTGGAGTGGGTCATCTTGACCCTACGTCGCAATTTGAAAAAAAAATGCACTAAAATATTTATTTGTGCAGTAAATAAAAGATTTAACATATTAATAAATTCTCAGAAATGTAGAGAAATGAATTATAATTCATATTCCCTCCGTACGTGCATGGGAATTGAAATAATGACATCTTCGTTATTTTATTTGTATTTTTTTCATCTTTTTCATTTTTTTTCAAATTTGATTTATTTCCTTGAATTTGGTACCTCATTTAACTTGGCACCCTAGGCGATTGCCTAGTTCGCCTATACGGACGGGCCGCCTCTGAACATGACTAGATGTGTGAGTTCGTATTTTTCAGCATTTCCCCCCAGCCATTTGTAAGTGGCCATTGAGTGTTGAGCTCTTTCCAAAATCTGCCCAATAATATAGTGTCTCTGGCTTTATAGCCAACATTAGTAGACAGGAGGCTGGGCTCCAAAATTAGAACTTAGGTTCAGATTGCAAAAACACCACCTCCTACAGGAGTACAGAGGAGATCAGATCTCTGGGAAATATCAGTCCCTCATTTTCACAAGAAGGCGCTAATTCTAGATGTTAATGAATAAAAACAAAGCATTAGACCAATTTACCTAGGGTAACTCTCTGCAACCTGCCATTTTAACCCTTTGTGCAGATGATCAGCAAATGTAATATGGATACTTAAATTACTTGTGGTGGAATTAGCAAGCACTCCATTTCCTCACCAGAATTAAAAGAGAGAGAGAGAGAGAACCCTAGTTGGCACCAGAAGCAAGTGAGTCATTCTTAATGCCACTGGAAAGCTAATTCTGCCTGGCTTCAAAGGAACACATCAAAGGATATTTTACCACGTAACTAGGTGCTGAAAGAAGAGCTTTTCCACACTGTTGTGACCCAGGCTGGGGTTACAGATGAGTTTTGCTTGCTCATTAGTAATCTAAAATCATAATTAAATAAAGCCTATCAAAATGTTATTTACACAGGGTAGGGAACTGCATTAACAAGTTGGAAAGTGCTCTCCCTGTTTCTGTTGCAGGATGAGCAGCAGAAGAAAACTGAGAGATAAGACAGAAGAAAATCATTAGTTGCCCCCTTCTAGGAGCTAAATATTCCTTAAGAGGTCCCTTATTTATACCATCTCTGTGGAATCCACTGCTTCACTGTATGTTCTTCCATATATAATTAAGAGGTTTCTCCACTTTCCCTGCTTGTTCCCTTTATCATGTCAGACAGCTAGTAGCCAGATACTGGAGTGGACTTAATTAGCACAATCCCCCAACCGCATGGTGTATAGAATCATTGTATGGGTGTGTACGTTCTACATATTACTGTAGTCAAGTCTCGATTAAAAAAGAATTAAAGGAGGGCAATTAATGCCAATTAACATGGGTTTGTTGAAAATAGATCCTGTCCAACTAACTTGATATATTTTATGGATGAGATTAAAAGTTTGGTCGATAAAGGTTAGTGTTAATGTAATATACGTAGACTTCTGAAACACATTTCACTTGGTACTGAATGACATTTTGATTAAAAAACTAGAATAATATAAAATTAACATGTCACACAATAAATGTATTAAAAGCTGGCTGACTTGATAAGTTTCAACATGTAATTGTAAATGGGAAATCATCATTGAGTGAGTGTGTTTCTAGTGGATCCCGCAGGGGTCAGTTCTTGGCCCTATGCAATGTAACATTTTTATCAATGACCTGGAAGAGAACATTAAATTATCACTGATAAAGTTTGCAGATTCAAAAAAATCGGGGGAGTGGTAAATAATAGAGGACAGGTCACTAATATATACAGTGATCTGGAACACTTGGTAATCTGGGCACAAGCGGACAATGTGTGTTTTAATACATCTAACTTCATCTACACATCTAGGAACAAAGAATGTAGACCATACTTACTCTTTCCTGGGAAGCAGTGACTCAAAAAAAGATTTGAGCGGAAGGTTGGATAATCAACTGAACATGAGCTCCCAGTATGACGCTTTTGCCTAAGGTCTAATGTGACCCTTGGATGCATAAATAGAGGAGACTCCAGTAGAAATAGATTATTTTACTTCTGTATTTGACACTGGTGCGACTGCTTCTGGAATACTGTGTATAGATCTGATGTTCAGAGTTCAAGAAGGATGTTGATAAATTGGAGAAGGTTCAGAGAAGAGCCAAGAAAATGATTAAAGGAGTAGAAAACGTATCTTACAATGATAGACTTATGGAGTTCAATCTGTTTATCTTAACAAAGGGAAGGTTAAGGGGTGACTTGATTACAGTCTGTGAGTACCTACATGGGGAACAAATATTTAATAAACAGCTCTTCAGTCTAGCAGAGAAAGGTATTACATGATCCAATGGCTGGAAGTTGGGGCTAGACAAATTCAGACTGGAAATAAGGTGTAAATTTTTAACAGTGAGAATAATTAACCACTGGAACAATTTACCAGGGGTTGTGGTGAACTCTCCATTACTGACCATTCTTCAATCAAGATTGGATGTTTTTCTAAAATATAAGCTCTAGGAATTACTTTCGAGAAGTTCTATTGCGTGTGTCTATGTATGTACATTTTATTTTTTATATTAAAAAATAAAATGTACATACACACGGAGTAGAATCTGTAGGATGAATGGCTGTCACCATGGCATAAAAAGTCAGTACAGACAAGGCAATAGTTGATGCTCTTCTGTAGTAGAAAACAATTGAAATAGGAAACCATTAGTACTGGCCACCAGCAGACGAGTGTGTATCTTGTATTATACTTCAATCCATCAGTAGATAACTTGAATAAGTAACACTGTTCTACCCTGTCAAGGGCTTTTTCAGCAGCCAGAGGGACCAGGTTCCTTTCTGCCTTGATGCAGAGAATAAAGGATATTGAATTGCCTAAATTTAGACACAATCTAATCTAACAACAGACTACAAATCCTCCCTGGTGTAACTTTAACAGTTTAGTGAGCAGAGTGTTTTGTGAAGAAATCAAGATTTTTTCCCAAAAGGTCAAATTTATTTTTATTTTATTATAGCAGTGTCTTCAGGCCCCAGTCAGGATCTACACCAAACGCAGAATACAAGACAATGTCTACCCTGAAGAGCCATGGAAGGAAATTAAAAGGACTCACCGTTTTTCTGGTCTCTGTCATGTTTCTAATTCAGAGAAATGCAGGCCATGTTAGAGTACTGTGGAAGTGACCCCTGTTAAATTACTGGCATCCTTACCTCTTGAAGTATTTTTTTGAGGCCTGTGGAACCATGAGCAATTTAAATTGGACAATGGCTGATATTAACATAACTCCTGTGTAAAGTCAAACATTTTATTGTGAAATCTGGATATGAGATGGCTCTATCTAGACCTTTAATCACATTTGAGGAATTGACCCAGGAGCAAGCTGGAACAAAAGGTTTAATTTGCAAGATAACAATTTTGATTGAAAAGGACGTTGACAAGAAAACAATCCAGATGAAAAGATAAGAGAGGAATCTGAAGAAATTGATCTGAGAAAATGGGGCTCTATGTGTGATAGGGGGATTTATAGTTTCTATTTGTCTAGCTCATAAAGAAAATTTTTTTAAACATTGATATAGATGGCATTTGATTCCAGTTAAGATCCATCATATTTTTCCCACTGGAAGGGGTTGTGGGGAAAGAGGAACATGCTTGCATATGTGGTGGTTGTGTCCAGGAATTAGACTGTAGCAGGAGGAAATTATTGAAAAGATTCATTTTATGACAAAATGCCAGCTTCCTAGAGATCCCCTGACCTGCTTACTAATGTTCCAGTGGCTGGGAATTTCAGCCAATGGGAGCTGCGGGGGTGGTGCCTGCGGTGGTGCCCTGCCCCAGCCTGGTGAAAGTGAGTGAGGGTGGGGGAGAGCGAGTGACAGAGGTAGGGTGGATGGAGTGAGCCGGGGGCGGGGCCTTGGAGAAGGGGTGGTACAGGGGTGTTGTCTCAGTGAAGGGGCAGGGCAAGGGTCTTTGGTTTTGCACGATTAGACAGTTGGCAACCCTACTGGGCGGACATATGGAAGCCCTGGCTGTGCCGGAAGAGCGCGCCCAGCAGCGCAGCCAGCAGCTCGCTGGGCACCAGCCAGCGCAGGTGCAGCACCCCCCAAATGTCAGGCGGACTGTGTCCACACGGGTGCGGCTTATGTGTGCATAGGGGCCCATTGACTGCTCTGCCCTAGGGCCTGGAATTGCTGTCAGTGAGCCTGCTGATTAAGAATAATCATTTAGTTCAGCTCTCTCCCTAATTGCCCTCAATATTTTAGCCTTGTCTTGATAGTAGTGTAGATGGGCTATCACACCTCTTGGTCAGAAGCCAGCTAGGAGCCTGGGGAAAAGGGATCTGTGAGCCCTCTCAATATGATTGCGATCCTTATTGCGCAGTTTTAATGTGTAATGGAAAATATCATCCCATGTCCCCAGCAGATTTCTTCCTTCAGTCTCCTCTGAATACCTTTAATCCTTATGTTATTCCTGCATTCTTTATGTCTTCCAGCTTAAATTCTATTTCTTTTCTTGTTTCAGTTATTTGGATTCTTTCATCTAGATTAGAAATGCTGCCCAATTGTTAATTTAATCCTGTTTCCACAGTTGATATTTTCCCATTAATCTCATTAATTTAACTTTTTATATCTTCAGTGTAAGCCTGGAACTCTTCTCTCATCTCCTTATTCATCTTTTTGATTTCTAACAACAGGTCTTTCAGGTCCGCTGTAGTGACTGGTGCTTCTCCACCCGCCTCCATAATTTGTTTGCTGGAGGGGGAGTTAATCTCTGTTTGGCTGTGTCTTTGTTTGGGGGAGGGGAAAAAGAGATCTTTGTACTGGAAAATTTCTTTCCATCCCAGCCATCTAGGTCATCTTTTCTTTCCTCCTTGCTTTCAACCTCTTTCAAGATGGCTGCTTCTGGACTTGCCCTATGTTTGTCTGACATGTCCAAAATGGCCACTGCCACATTTCCTCCCCCAGCCACAACAGTACAATTTTAGTTTTTAAAAAAAAATAAATCTCATTGCACTCACCCACTGTCTCTTTATGGGGTAATGAGCGTCCAGTTCAATGTGTCCAAGCTTTCAGAGTCATTTTGAATATATTCTGCTGGCTGATGGCACTGGATTCAGTTGCTGGATTTTCTCCCCCAGAGGCTGCTTTCTGGGACTGGGATCTGGCAGCTGTCTTCAGCTTTGTCTCTTTCTTTTCAAAACTGGCTCCATGGGTGGTTATTCTTATTCAGGACACAGATCTATGGATTCAGGTTGCCTTGGTTCTTTTTATCTTCTTAAATTGTTTTAATTTATTCCCCTTTTATTTCAGAGGGAGCTGGTTTTAGTAATGCCCACCTCATCGATATATTTCTAAATTTAAATTGTTTAGTAAATGCAAGATTGGGAACCTTTTTTACTTCGGATAAGTAGTCACCAACCTGAAAAGATTGAGCAACATGGATTTCTTGTACTTGCAAGTAAAGACATGCATAAGAGACACAATTTTTGGATCTAGAGTCGAAAATCCCAACATTTGGAGGTGTTTATATCCAAGGTTTGGGTTTGATCCCATCACAGCACATATACACATGAAAATTTTCTTGTCACAGCAATGTCTGCAACCCTAACTGGATAGGCTAGCCTGGTAAAATGTTATCTATTTAGTCTTTTTCTGTGGTACTTTCCAGCGTTGTGAACTCTTCACAAACATTAATGGATGTATTCTCTCAGCACTTCTAAATGATAGGGAAATATTATTTATCCCCATTTTACAGATGTGTTCTGACACACAAAAATATTAAGCAACTTGAGCAAGATCATATAGGAAGTTTGTGGCATTCTGGGAATAGAACCTAGATCTTTGAATTCTAGTTCAATGTCTTAACAGCTAGGATGTCCTTCCTCCCTGAGAAGATCTTGGTATAATGAAGTTTGTTGGAATATTTTATGCTTTAGTTCATCTTTATTCCAAAAATTCCAGCTTCCATCAGTAATAATGTTGTGATTCTTTCATTTCAACATCACTCTAAACATGTCTTTATCTTTAATTAAGGCTGGCTAGTTCACTGACAGTTAACATTTAAAAACCACTCATCTGAGACAGAAATGTAGAGAGAAATAGAAAGAAAATGTACTGTAGCCCTCTGGTTTCAGTCAGGACATCAACTTAAACCAGGTGTTGAAGTGAATATAAGGATTTTCCTGGGACAGTTATAAAATATGAAAATATAGAATGAATGCCATTTTGTGTGGGTCTTCTAAGACAGGCAATGAATTGTAGGCCAATAGGGAAACAGATGATGTTCAGTAAGCCTAAAATGAAATATGTGAAAAAGAATGAATTCAGTTTCCTCCATATCTCAGAAGTGTTTCTGCTCTGCTTTGAGCTGTTATGATAAATGCATTTTTAATCCATTTTAATGCCACTCTAGATGCGTCAGCTAGACTTTTATGTTATGGGTTCTGCTTTCCTCTTCCTAGCAGTTTCTTCTTAAACTTGTGAGTGAGCTTGATGTTCTTGAAGGTGAGATTCTAATAGCACCTACTAGACCGAGGCTAACCTGGACAGGTTCTGTTTATGTTCCCCCCAGCTCTTCTCTATGCTGCCCTACAGCACAGCCTAGTGTTTCAGTCCAATCAAAGATGACCTATTGTGCCAAACCGTTTTTCTCATCTTAGTGTCCCTTAGGCTTAGATCAGAAAACTGCCACCCTCTGTTTTTACTTCAGCAAGAATTTGAACTCAGGTCTTAGTAGTGAATTGTACTAATCTTCTGTGTCTTTCCTTCCCTCAATCTTACATTCCAGTACCAGCCTTCAGATTTCTGTAAACACGATCTATAGTAGGTGCACCCTGGGTCATATTAATAGTACAGATGTACACTAGAATGTAGGCCCAAAAGACAATTGAGGAAAGTAAATTTCATGGTGAACGAATGATTTTGTGAATAACAAGTTTTAAATCGGGAATGGGTGAACCAATTTGTTAAAAATGTGAATAGAATCAGATTTTCACACATTCCTTTGAATATAACCCACTTTTACAAAATCTTTTCTAAGGTTAAAAATTGGCGCAGTAGTCCTCATTTGGCTGTCTTGGCCCCTATTCCCCTTGTCCACTGATATGACTCTCAAATCCAAGTTATCCAACTTCACTGTGAACTTTTTTCCTGCTTGCATCACCATCTTCACCACTTCACTTTTTTCTTGATTTCATTGTGCATCTCAGAACCTCTGGATGCCTGGACCTCCCAGTTGCTTAACTCTAATCTTATGTATTCAGAGGCACGTGTTACACTTTGAGCTTTATAATTCCAGAGAATTCAAATTCAGTAGCAGTAAGGCCCAGGGTCCAGCAGAGAAACTTCTGGAGGTGCTGTGCTCTGCCACTGCTGAAAGGAGATGTCCAAATATTGGGAGTGAAAGGCTCTTATTTGTCATCATAAGATTAACTCCTGTGCTCACCAACCTCTGTGTCCCACCATAACTGGGACTGGAAATAGAAATGTCTACATTGGTTAGAAATGTACAGAATAAGAAAATGACATGAAATATAAAGAATGCCACCTTCCAAAAAGTAAACTGATCATTGCAAGGTTAGGTTAGAGAGAGAGAGAAATTAAAAAGTAGTAAGGCCTGAAATAGCCCGAAAAAGTAACCTATCATGAAAAGGCACTACACAATCTCCTCAGGAAGCACACAGACCAGCAGCCAGAAGTTTGCTCATCGCTGTATCTGAAAAATGAAGTTTATCATCACCAAACAGTATTACCACATTTATCATAAAACTGTGAAAGAAATACCTATTGGTTCTTTCTTACCTATCTGTCGGCCTTTTGTCCACATTCATCTGCTTTTAGCAGCCTTATAAAGGCTTGTGGAACTATGAAGGAAGAATTTAATATATGATATTGGATGGTTTGCCAAGTAACTAGCAAAGAATGAGAACTTTGGGAACAAAGGATGCATTTACTTTTAATCAGCTCCCTTTTCCTCTGCTCTTTCCATGATGAGGTTGTGATCTAGTGGCTGGAGATCAGAACTGGAAGCTAGGACTCCTGAGTTCTCTTACCATCCCAGTAACTGACTTTGAAAAAGTAATTTAACTACCCTATGCTTCAATTTACCCATCTCCTAAATGGGTGATAAAACTCCTTCTACAGGTGTTGAGACTTGACTGATGTTTGTAAAATGCTCTGAAAGCCTCAAATAAAAGGGTGAAATATTATTATAATTCTCTATATGAAAAAAGTTGAGCAAGGAAGCTTCTGAATTTGCTGCACTCTCCATACCACTGTTGCAAAATGGAAATAGAACTGTTTCTGGTCTTGATTCAGGTCACCGACAAAAGGGTCTCTTGATTAAAGGAGGGAAAATAAAACATGTCCTGCTTTGAAAGGACTTGTGGATAAATTTAATCAGAGTGGATCAAAAAAGGTTGGATTTGGAGGAACAGAGACAGCTAGGAAAAAATTAAAGGCTTGAATTTAGTCAAGAGGTTAAACTAATGTTATAACTTGTGACAATACACCTCTAGCCAGCATAACTCCACAACAGAATTATACTCTCAGTATTTAATCAAGCTTTTTTTACACTCATTCTTATTTGTATATGTACCAATAGTATGTTGGTTTAAAAGCAGAAATGGGATAAGTATTTCCCCAAGGATGCTGAAAATACTTACATATCCATATTTTGTAATGCTCTTAGCATGCAGGGAATGATGATCATGATAGTAATCCTAGAAAAATCACCTCTGAACATTGATGCTATTGAAGAAATGACACTATTTGACACTGCACTAATCCCATTTGCTGCCTTTCTCTGATGCTACAGTGATAATCCAGGCTACAGCTGGTTGGGAATTTTCCAGTGAAATGTTTTTCATCAGAAAATATTGATTTGTTGAAACCGAAACATTTCTCAAGAGAGGGTCAGTTTCAATGAGTCTCGCTAGTTGAAATTTTTTTGAAAATAAAAGTTTCAAAATTATCAAAATGTCCCATTTCAATATTTTCAAAACAAAGTTTGGGGTTTTTTTTGGTTCAAAATGATTTTTCATTTCTAATTTTTAATGAATTGTACAAAAAATGGTTAAAATGTAAAAAAGTCAATATCAGAATGAAATGTTTTGAAATTATCTAAATAAAATATTTCAACTAACCCAATCCAATTTTTTTTTTCAGATTATCAGTTCGCAATTTTTTTTTGAAATTTTGCCTTTTTATCCCAATTTGGAATGGGAATTTTTTTTGAAATCTTGAAAAAAGTCATGGGACAGGAAAACCATTTCCTACCCAGCTTTATTCCAGTCATTGCGACTGTTGATATCTGCCCTTCTTCAACTGATCAACAAAATATAGCAATGTCTACTATGGGCACGTAGTAGTGTAGTAAAACTATGGGGAGATTGTTCTCTAGTGGACAGGAGATAGGAGTGACAATTTGGAAATGTCTGTAGAGTTTATGAATTCTGTGTGAGCTTCTACACTCCATGTATCTCTACCAAGCTGCAAATTCCATTTTGAATGTGCAGCCTTTTGGCTTCTCTGTAATCTTTTTGCCTCACTGTTGTGCTAAAATTCCAAAGGCTGGTGGCAAAAGCATAACAAGAGCGTCATTGACTTAAAATCTTTGACCATTGAAATGTAATTGCTCTAAAGAATAGACTGACTCTCAATCAGAAGGACTAGTTTAGCAAGAAGAGATCACGTTGACACCAAAGTAACCTGGCAGGGTTTTTCTCGTCACCTGGGGAGGCCAAAAAGGACATCACCTGCCAGAAGGCAGCTAAGAGTTCTAAATATGGAGGAGCTGATTTATCTGGGTCTTTGGCCATTTTGTCTTTAGCTCAAAAGGGGAGAGAAGTAACCTGGCATGTTGGGACCTGCATCAGACAGGGGGTCCTGCCTGCCTTCCTGGACACAGATGGTCCTCAGGGATTCCCAGGGGAAGGGTGAGCTAGTGAGGGACACTGTGGTTAAAATGTTTATTGTTTTCTAAATAATCTGTTCTCTCTTGTGCTTTATATGATTAAGTAAAAGAACAGTTGTGTTAGGCTCTGGGGAAAATGTGTAAGTATTGTATGCTTCAACTATTGTGTTCCTCCAGAGAGAATTAAATGGTAAACCAGAACATTCACTCCTTTGTGATGGAGTTCTGGGTGAGGGTGTTTTTAAGTATGGGGGAGTCTGAAGGGTCAGCACTGCCCACAGAGGGGCTAGATATCTGGACAGTGGGGTCCAGCTCTCAGAAGGGATGTTAGACTGCAGTTCTGCACTCCGGTAGTATGCCTAGGGACTACAAAATTGGGGCGGTGTCTGGACTCTGTTCAGACACCAAAGGCTTAAAACACCTGGGACCCAGAGGCATGGATTCCTCTCACAGCAGTCCAATGGGTGGCCAGTAAGAGGTCTCCCAGCTGGATCTGTGAGTATAGAAAATTAGCACTGTTGGGATCTATTCTTATCTATTCTGTCACTGACTCAGTGAGTGACTTTGGGCAGTTCATTTAATCTCTCAGGGTAAAATTTTCAAAAGCACCTAAGTTCCACTTTTGTAAGTGAGTTAGACACTTAGGCTATGTCTACACTACAAATTACTTCAGTATAGTTTACAATGCTCAGGGGTTTGAATAATCCACACTCCTGAGTGACATAAGTTATACCGACTTAAGCACCGGTGTGGACAGCGCTATGTCTGTGGAAGAGCTTCTTCTGTTACATCACTATTGCCTCTCGGGGAGGCAGGAGTTATTAAGCCAACAGGACAGCTTTCCCCTGTAAGCTTCCAATGTCTTCACCAGAAGCACTAGAGCCAGGGCCGGCTCTGGCTTTTTTGCCTTCCCCGGCGGGGAGCGCGGCAGGGGAGGGCGGCAAGCCCGGTCGGGGCCCCGCTCTCCCCGACCGGCCGGAGCGCCGGGAGCAGGGCGGAGAGCCCGGCCGTGGCCCCGCTCTCCCCGGCTGGCCGGAGCGCCGCGGGGAGGGTGGCGAGCCCAGTCACGGCCCCGCTCTCGGGCCTGAGCGCAGCCCCCCTCCAGGTGCCACCTCAAGCACATGCCTTGTAGGCTGGTGCCTGGAGCCGGCCCTGACTAGAGCAGCACCGCTGTAGCTGCTGTAGTGTAGGCATAGCCTTAGTCACTTTTGAAAGTGGCACTTAGGCTCCAAAGTCACTTATGGCCAGATTTTTAAAGGTATTTAGGCATCTAAAATCTGGCCCTTAAATGCTTTTTCGAGATGTTACCATCTGTGCCCCAGATTACTTCTCTGTAAAATGGAGGCATCAACACTTTCCTGTTTCACGGGGGTGTAGCGAGGCTTTATTAATTGATCATAAATTACTTTTAAGATCTTAAGATGTTAGAAATTGTAGAAGTGCAGAGGAGGAGGATACCCTAGGGCATGTGGGTAAATGGCAGAGAAGTGACATGATTTCACTTAACAGAGGATTATAGAAGCATATACTCATTGCTAAAACTGTTAAAATAGTCTCCATTTGTGCATCCTTGTATGTCTGCACAAGTAAACACTAGAGCTGTGGTTTTCAACCTGTTGTCTACGGTTCACAGACTGTCTAAGATTTCCAAAGGGATCTGCACCTCCATTCAAAATTTGTTTGTTTGTCTCCATTCTGCACTACAGAATGGAGAGCCTCAAAAAGTCCAGCAGTTCCTTTTGTACACACCTGAACATCTGGATGTTTGTTTGAACCCTGTCCAAACCTATAAGACAACTGGCTCCAAGGAAATAATGTCAGGGGCCTGATAAACGTACCAAATGAATCTATGATGTTCTGGTATGGAAGGAGATTATGTGGATGATTAGTATTCAGTCAGTCAGGGGGGTATTTCAAAGGTGATGGATGACCCAAAACTCATCCTCAGGGAAGGCTAAGATGGGAGGGCTCCATCTAAGAATTAAATGGCTCATTGAGCCAAGGATTACTTTATCTGCTACTCCCCCAAACCAAACAGTATTTGAGGAAGGGTGTATGTGTGTGTGCGTAAGGATGGATGTGTCAAATTATGATACAATTGTGTATGTTAAGTCTCTTAGTATGCCTACTGTGAACTAGGTTTCTCCAGAAACTTGAGAGGTGTCACACTGAGCTAGGGGATTATGCATTTAATAGCCTTTTCTCTAGATAAATCTGACTTTTTAGAGTTTATTGAACATTACCAGCAGGGGGATTGAAGGAATGGGAGGTGAGGGCTGTCCTCTCTCCATTGATCTTAAGTGAAGCTTGAACCAACCTCCAACATAATTATTCTTAGATGTTAAGTGGCACTTTTAAAGTGAAAATCTAAAAATGCTTTGTAAAGTAAGTATCATTATCACCATGTTACAGACGGGAAACTGAGACACAGCAAAGTGCACACACAGCAGGTGAGTGGCAAAACTAGGAATAGACCCTAAATATCCTAACTCACAGGCTCATGCCCAGTCTCCCAGCCCACTTTGCCACACAAGACAATTTAAAAACACGCAGCGCACCCATAATTCGTTCAGACTATGTCCCCCTCCATCTTAAAAGGCTGTGCATAGAAGTGTGAACACTTCAGTGTCTCATGTTGTGGTGCGGACAGAAACAGGTCCAGCCTGTGTTATTGATTTAGAGCATATGAAGTTCCCTTCTCCCCCCAAGAGCTCCTCTGTAAGCCTGGCATGTCAGGTTGATTGTTTTCTCCCAGAGGGGGTAGAGAGGATGTGGGCTTCCAAAACAGGCTAACATTTCACCTGAGCAGGTCAGCTCTGCTCCCAGACCCAGCATCCATGGTCTGTTGGGGCTTGCAGAGCTCAGGAAGCTGTGGATGTGTTGTGGTAGCAAATACTCGATTTTGGGGTCTGTTAGATTTGGAAAGAGTTAAGAAGAGCTTTGGAAGACAAGCAAAAATCACCAACAGAAGCCTCTGTCAGCCAACAGTATTACATGCCTCTTCCTATACAATGTTTATTTCCAATAAACCGTGCCACCATACAAGGGGCTATGCTAATCAGGGCTTGGGCATGCTGAATCATTCTAAATGATTTATCATTCAGAGGGAGATAGGGCTGTGATTGGCCACTCATCTCTCTCACACGAAGTCCTTGTCTCCCCCGTTACTTTCTGTGAAAGCCTCCTGTGTCTGTGCCATTCCTTCAGGACATTTTGTGGGTGGCCAGTGGGCAGCTCTTTGACATTGCCCCCCTGAATTGGTACTGCCTCTTGGCTCCTCTACTTTCACACACTGAGTGGATTTCTCATGCTGCAGAGAGTGTGGGAGCTGGGAGGCTTTGTGAGCTCAGCCAGGGAGATTGCCTCCTCACTCTACTAAATGAGGAAAACTTCCCACTCATGTTTGTGATCGAGAGCCGGTCAAAAATTTTTTGAGTAAACTTTTTTCTGTTAAAACTGAAATGTTTAGTGCAAACGTGCTGGTTTTGACAAAATTTTCATCTGAAGGTTGCTCATGTTCATGATAGAATTTCTGGTGAGAGAGAAAAAACGTGCAGACCCACTAGACAATAGCCCAGTGGTTAGGGCACTCACCTACAATGTAGGAGAGCAGGTTCAAGTTCCCTCTCTGCCTGCTACCTGCCAGCAGCTTGAACCTTGGCCTGCTGCATCCCAGATGAGTGCTTTAACCCCTAGGTTATTGGCTTTTCTGGGTTGGATTTCTCTCTGTCTTTGTTTTTCGTGAAAAACACGGCAACATCTCATTTTTGTTCTGATGCAGAACAAAACCCAAATTTTAAAACCTCAAAAAATTTCGTGAAACAGAATTCTTGTTTTCTGACCAGCTCTGTAGCGGTTTAGCGATTGTGAAGTGACTGGCAGAAGGGAAGAGAGTGCAAGGCTAACAAGCTCCAGCTGAGAGTCCTCTAAGTCAGAGCAGGGCAGCTGTGTTCATTCTTTTCTCAGTGCAGAGAGAGAAGGGGGCCACAGCCACGATCTTAAAGTGACTGCTTCACTCGCCCCCAAAAGAGGATGCTGCTTCTGTTTGGGGAAGTGTCAGTGACAGGCTTCCATAGGAGCCAATGAATCTTCCATGTTCCCAGGTGAGGAAATTAGGAGAAAGTATCTAGGAATCCTGTGGGAGTAACCCAAGTTACTGGGACAGGGAGGGAAATATGGGTGTGGGGATTCAGGAAAGAACACCTTCCCCCTTCTTATTGCCCCTCCCCACAAAAAGTAAGGCCACCTCTGCCTCTGCACCAAATGTGATTTTTCTATCAAGTGTAGAATTTGTTGTTTCCTTTGTTTATTGCCTTTATAGTGCCCAGAGTGTGCTAGGCTTTTCTCAGACAAAAGGTGAAACCAAGGTTTCTGCCCTAAAGTGCTTATACATTCTAATGCTGACAACAGAGATGAAAGAGGAAAGCAACAAAAACATCTCTCTCATATTCACTTACATCCCCTATAGTGTAAACAGTACTTGGAGGGAAGAACTTCAGGGTTTATAAACCTCATAAAAAAGTGTGTTTTGAGGACAAAATTGGGGGCGGGGAGGCGAGGGAAGAAGGGAGTGGAAGCAAAGGAGGGCCTGGTCAGAGTCATAACCATTGGGGCTGCATGGAAGGAAGACATGGAGATGGGAATGGGGGTGAAAGACATGAAGGAGACAGATGGTCATGGAGTTTGGGAGAAGTGAAAAGAAATGAGAGCAGACAGAAAGGCAAGAGGAAATGGTGCAAGGTCTTGAAGCTACTGCATAGTGAAAGACTCCAGAATGTAAGAAGGCATCTCCGTCTTATAACCTAATTACGGTGCTTAGACTTTCAATTGAAATTATTTTGCAAGCCTGTCATATGGAACTGCTGTACTCACTTTTGTTGCCCCCAGGCAGAATCTTCCTGCATCTAGAACATTGACTCTGTTGGGAGTTAATTATATGCCCTGAATAATTAATGTTCAGGTTTGGTAAATCAAATAAAGTAAATGAAATGTCTTTGTTAAAGTTTATATAACAAAATATACTCTGTGTGTGAACAATAAGGTTATAAGAGCAAAATAATCTCTATGTGAGGATTTTTACAAATAAACCTTGCAGTTGTCCATTACAGCGTGACAGACTTGCCTGTCTTTAACACTGTTTTGTCTTCCATTCCCTACATCCCATGTGAAGGAATTATTGTCATGCGTTTTATTACTACGGAGCAGGGAAAAATGAAAGAGGGCCACAAGGTTATATTTGTAATTCTAAATGCATCTTCATACCTACAAACAGCTAATAAATTTGAGTCAAAGTAGGTGTTTATTGTAAGTGGGAAGATAACAGAGGAACTTAGCTTTTTCTGCATCACTCTTAATTCTACAGCATTTTACTAGTACCTGATATGTTAATCAAGTTAATCAACACACCAGGGAGTCCTGCATCTCATTGCAGAGATTTGCCTCCAGAGAGGTACCTTTTCTGACATGTCCCATCTCATAAAATTAAGAGAGACAGGATTTTCTACAGGTCTGTCATTGTGCTTGTCCTTTCAAAAACAATTCTGATGTTGGGGAGCTTCTCTAGGAAAATATTTGTCAGTGAAAGGGAGAGAAGCATGGGTGGTATCATGCTGGGTAAGACCATTCAGTGGGCTCCAGTGCAGGATTGGGGACCTAGTCTGGCAGCCTGCTTCTTACAAAGATTTGCCTGTAGATCAGGTCTTACCAAGTGGGCAGCATTGAATGTGGCTTTTGCAAAATGTTCAGCCAGTTTTTTTCCCTTTGAAGTGTGTTGGCATTAAAGTTGGGATTCCATATTGGCACATATTGGCACAAATTCATTTTGTTAAGTGTTTTCACCTTCCAAAATATTTGTTTTAATATGAATCTTGATTATCACTTCAAAAGTTTTTTTTTTCTCTTACTTAATTGGCCTCTCAGAGTTGGTAAGACAACTCCCACCTGTTCATGCTCTCTGTATGTGTGTGTATATATATCTCCTCAATATATGTTTCACTCTATATGCATCCGAAGAAGTGGGTTGTAGCCCACGAAAGCTTATGCTCTAATAAATTTGTTAGTCTCTAAGGTGCCACAAGTACTCCTGTTCTATTTGCAGGAATGGATCCAGCAGGATACCAAGGACTCTTACTAGTGATTTAGAGTAGACAATGGGAGTTGATGGTGCTTAGCACCTTGCAGAATGGAGAACTAGGTTTTGAGCTTCTGGAGTCTGGGAACTAATGGATAGTTTAGATTCTGAACTGCACTGAAATTCTAGAATTTGCAATATCCCTAATGGAAATCCTATTCCAATGAGAGAGATTACAAATTTTCTCACATCACTGGAATCTGGAGTTCTCATCAATATTAAAATAATATTAAAAAAATCTACATCATAGATTAGCTTGCTCTCATCCATAGTTAAGGAAGAAGCTAGCTTCCCATTTTTGCCTTACTGGAGACCCCATTTGGCCACATTATGGACAAATTGCTTTATTTGCAAAAGTCCTTGTAATTTTCCTACCTTTTTTGGCTCATACTCCAAAATGGTCTGGCCTACGAAATCCAAATTTCTTTTATTTTGTTGGCCATGCTAAGGAGAATTATGTTTTCCTCAAGTTTTAGGAGGATATGGCTGGATGCCTTAGCTGATCATTTCAATGGTTTTTAAAAATGTTTTGTTGAAGTTGTAGAACTTTTGTAAGGAAACTGTAATTTTTGTTGGGGGGGGGCTAAATTCTCTTGAATCACACTTTCATGCTTCATGTTTTTAACAGATTTTTGCTTAGGAAAAATTTGGTATAGTTTACATTTAGGGAATTTAAAATTCTACTTTGTATGGAGTGGGATGGGAGGGGAGTGTTTTTTTTCCCTTTTAGTTAGTATATATACAATTTGAATTTATATAAAAAAAAAAATAAAAAACCTCTCTAAGATGCAAGGGAGATTTTAGGTGTTTAGGAAGTTGACATTTCACTGAATGCTCTGCTTTGACGTTCTTTGGAATGTTCTGCTGCTCTACTTCTCTCTTTATGAAATGGAGTTTCTTTCCTCTGCAGAGCTCAAGAAAATAGTAATAAAGTATTTTGAGATTACAACATTTGTCTTAATTCCAGTTAGGAACAAAACTTGAAAATATCACTGTTCTTCGTGAAAGAAAATTCACAAAAAAATTCATTTAGACATTTTTGATTTCACTTTTTAATTTAATGTTATATTATATTATAATACATAATATACAAAATAAAAACATTTTATAAAAAATAGTTTCAAAAAGAAAAATCATCTTTTTTCTGGTTTTCCTCTTACCGAAGTTTTGGTGAAATCAGCATGACTTTGCAACGTTTTTTGACTAGCTCTACTGTCTCTCTGTTTGACACGTCATTCATATTTTGTCAACTGTTCTGCATTTCAGCCCTGATCCAACAAAGCACTTAGGCACATGCATAACTTTAAGCATGTGAATCGTCACTTCGACTTCAATGGGAATACTCACATGATTAAAGTTGAGCACATGCTTATGTGCTTTCCTGCATTTGTTGTCTGTGATAGGAATGCATGTGCTGTAAAGACAGTAAGATGAACATACTAAATATGACCATATCCATTGACTAGGTGCATGTTGCACCAAATTCCTTTTGTACTGAATTCCTTTATTTGCAGAAGTGACACCATAATCTCTCTGAGGCAGTTTGGTTTCCAGTGTTTAATTTTTAATGAAAGAGGTGCTGGTGCGCAAGCAATTTTTTTTACTTTCATAATTGACGTGTCAAGACTAGAGGTGCCGGGGCTCAGCCCTGCCAAGCCCTGGCACAGATTAAGCACTGTTGGTTTCCCTTTGTTTAGGTGAGTGGCTGTGGTGGTGCTGATGCTGGCGGGTGGGAGAAGGAGAGAACGAGCTTGCTAGCAGATGGCTGCATGCTGGCTGTAATCTCAGAAATACACTTAAAATAGAAAATCTGTTTCCCTTAAGAAGGGTGTCATAAGTGTATGGGCTCAGATAGATTGAATGTGTCTAATCACAGAGGATGATTTTAATCTAGGTCAATCTATGTTGTTGCTGCCACTCTGTGCCCCCCCCCCCAAACAAACATACAAACAAACCATCACCTTCACTGGGTTCTTGGATTCTACTACATCAAAACCTGGTTCTCTTCTCCCCTTCAACTTCCTAATTCATCCTACACCCTCATACACTTCTGTCCACATTTCTTTTTGTTTCCTACAGTCCACTCTCATTACTCCCTTAATTTCCTTCTGCCCTTTCCCTTTGTGCCTTTGTCTGTGCTGTGCTCTGTACTTAGAACTCTTTCTGAGCTGGTGTAAATTAGCAAAACTCCACTGACTTCAATGGAGCTATGACAGTTTACACTAGCTGAGGATCTGTTCCCCCCCCCTTCTTATCTGCTAAGCACACACACTCTCTCTCTCTCTTTCAGACCTCACCCTAAACCCCATTGCTTCCAGGATCTCTTCCTATCTTGATATCTAAACTATTGTCTGTGTCTTGTTTTGTTTCTCTTAGATTGTAAGTTCCTCTGGGAAAGGAGCATGCTTTACTTTGTTTTGGGAAGCATCATATACATTTGCACCATTATGTAAATGATAAGGCATTTACAATTATTTTTGTGTTATTCCTATTGTGCATTGTTGCTTATTTTATTTAGCTGCTGTGTGTGTGCACCATACTGCAAAGATATATTTGTACCATCTGTTTCGTAGTTACCCTTTTCACATGAATGAAAGATCTCCTTATGCTTCTTTACCAGCTGTTTCTCTGTCATGTATTGCTCTCCTCCCTGTATTTCACAGGAGGAATATAGCTCCCAACATGGCATTGTTGGCACACACTGTGGATATTTACAGAAAGGTTTTCTGTTAACTAAGTAACCAGTAAATTTAAGGATGCTTGCTGGTTTATGAACATAAGTTGGCAGCTGCAACACCTCCACCTAGAAAACATGTACAAGGAATGACAGAGGTTTTACTGTTTCTGAGAGTGCAAAGTTTAAAAAAATGTGTGTTTGTTACATTTTAAACTCAAGAAAAAGTCACTGATGAGTTTACAGTGAATGGCAATCCATGGATAAGTAATAGTTGCTTGTGATGGCTTCTGTACATAAGAATAGCAGCTGTCATATTTTTTCATAATGGAGACCATATCTTAACAGTTTGTCACATGGACACCTCCCCTCTCATTCGTGATCACAGGGCCCCGCAAGGATCTCACAATTTCCTAGTGAGGATTACAGTTGCTTACATGGATAAGCGGGATTAGGAAAGTGTTTCAGGTATTCTTAGCTGTCTTTAATGCAATGTAGCAGTTGGAGAAAAGGTGGAAAGCCATCCCCATATGACCAATCAGCTCTCCATAGCCAAGAAGTTATTTATTTATATGCATTATAGGAGCCCCTACAGGCCCCAATCAGGGTTCCTCAGACCATATTTTGGGAACCAATACACTAGCATAAGTGCTACACAATGTTAGTTGTACTCTGTCCTCTAGTGAAGCTTCCATAGTGCTCTTTGAATTTACAGGATTTTATACATGTTGCTGCTTTGCTGTCTTGCTATAGAGAACAAGGGCCTCCTCTTATTCTTTTAAAAGTAACATTGTAACAAATCAGTATGCTGAGGCATTAGACACAATTGCCAGGTTAATTTCACACATACTTGAGGAGCTGGGAGTAGAACCACAGTCAGCGCATCACCCATAAGGATGAATATGCTGAGTTCTCTCAAAGAACTCCAGTTACAAGTAACCAAGGTTTATATCTTCATCCTCCAAAATCTACATCTTTACCACTTGAGCTAAAGAATTGCTTAATTTAATAGTAGCAGGTCCCTCATCTTCTCTGTGAGCCAGATCTTAGAGATCAACCTCTTATCCAGGGCTGGCTCCAGGGTTTTGGCCGCCCCAAACAGCCAAAAAAAAAAAAAGACGCGATCGCGATCTGCGGCGACAATTCGGCAGGAGGTCCTTCGCTCCGAGGCGGAGTGAGGGACCATCCGCCGAATTGGCGCCGAATAGCTGGACGTGCCGCCCCTCTCCCGAGCGGCCGCCCCAAGCACCTGCTTGACAAGCTGGTGCCTGGAGCCGGCCCTGCTCTTATCCCTTATTTTTTTTCTCTCTCGCACAGAAATACAGAGTACATTGCAGGGGCAACGAGATGTTGGGTTGAGCTAAATGATTATTGTAGTGTATAGAATTGGGTAATATCCCTTTAAATACTTTGGAGCTGTCTAGCTGTCATCACTGTGTTCTGTGTTTTAGAAACAAGCCAAAGCGAGTGTATATGTGTGTATGTAAAAAACCAAGACTTGCATGTTGTGTGTATTTAGTGAACATGTTTATTTGGACTAGATCTGGTTGGAATGTTTTGTTGTAGCAAATTTTTCATCGAATCTATTACATATTTAACAAAACTTTTGCAGAAACATATATAAAATCTCCAGGAGGACATCACTTGATATTAACAAAAAAAATGCATACTGCAGAAATCAATGTAAATGTTACAGATATATATAAAGGAAATGTACCCAATTGTTGATATTAAGGTAACATTAAGGGACTGACTACAGCCCAAAGGAGGAAGCAAATTCAGAGTTAAGGACATGGCACAGAACATTTCACATGATCTCAGACTTCTGCAGTATCTAGCTACACTGGTACTTTGATAAACTTTTGAGTTTACCGGGCTGTAAGTTGTTAAAATCAGAAGGTGTTTTGAACGTCTGCTAATAGTCTATTGAAATCAGAGCAACATGGAAATGGACTGGATATAGTCAGTCCAGCGGGTGCATTCTATCTGGATATAACTTGACCCTCAGAAGCACTTGAGCAGTTAATATTATTATATGTACAATTCTTTTGTGATAATTATACTCTTATGTGATCTGAAACCAAATTACATGCTACCCTCTTTGTATCTGATTTTATAAGTACAGGTTTGCAGTGCTAGTGTGCATTATCTATTCTGGTAACTGTTTATTCTTTATATCTCATGATTTAAATGGGAGGCAAGAAACTTCAGTCTCATTATGAATGCAAATGTTTAAGCAATTAAAATAAATAAAGTTGAGTATTACCATTTCCGTTTATTTTATCTATATGGGCATCTACATAGATACCCCACATTAAATCCTGGCCCCACTGAAGTCATTCTGATTTGTGTCATTGAATTCTCTCGGGCCAGGATTTCACGCTCCATCTTTCAGAATTCCATGATTTTTAGGGAATTCTGAGGTTATGATTTCTCCATGTTTTTGCTACGCTTTTCATAATACTCTTTGAGCAGTAGCTGTAAAAGGATAATCTATAGTATCTATGCAATTCCAAGACACATTCAATGGAAGATGTGTTTTTTTTTCCAGTTATGGGATTGGTTTCATACCATTTCCTACCACAGTTATAGTTGACAGTATGCTTTGGAACTCTTCTTTCATGTACCAGCTGATAGCATACAATTTTTAACATTGGAGATGCCCTTATTTCCTGTGTCCTTGTTGTTACTCGCTGTTGAAATTTTTATCATGGAAGTATTAACAAAAATGTCACCTCTGTATGAGGTTGGTACTCTTATGAATCATATTATGGTTCATTGATGCTATAATGCTGTCCTCCAGACAACACTTCCAGGAAAGACATTGACTTAGTGGCACGCGAGTAAAAATAGATACCATTGTGACATTGTGCAGTCTATATGGTTTTATAAAAACATAATAACAAGTGATATAATGTAACTGGGATAGTTTTATAAAAATATGATAAGTGAATATAATGTAACTGGAATATGCTTCATGCAAATGGTCTCTTGTAAGGTATCATTACAAAGCTTATAATCTACTGAGTGTGATCATCCTATTTGTATAAATGTACCACTCTTGTATCTAAAACTAGAAATATGAAATATAACTCTGAGGGCCTATTGTAATTATGCAAAGTGTGGGCCATTAATAGTGGTTTGGAATCTTGATGACTCCCATTAACCAGGACACCATTGTCTGCAGATGGCTGTGTTTACCTGTTAGTCTTCCTGTATATGTGTGTGCTGGCAAGTGGGTAATGAAGTCTTGCAGTGACATGTGATCATGTCACCTGACCTGGAATCCATCTTTAACCTGGTGCTTTTCCAGTGGGGGGGGGGGTGGAAACCCAGAGGGACAAAGGGTTTCCGCCTTATGCAAAAGATATATAAAGGGGTGGAAGAGAACAAGGGGGGGGGAGGAGCCATCATGAAGAATCCCCTAGCTATCACCTGAGCTGCAACAAGAGCTGTGTAGGAGCTGGATTTTATAATGTACTATGAGAACCTTAATGTATGATTTAATTTCATCTTGTCAGCCACCCTTTTTGAATAGCAGAAAGGAATGACAGACCAGAACAATCCTTATGAGTGATTATGGTCACCCTTTTGTTTTAGAATAAGTTATAAAGCTACTATGGTTTCCTATATGTATTACAAATTAGGAAGTAAGAGACAGGATTCTCTATTGTATCTATGTTAAGAAGATTAGAGGAATGTTGAGGGCCTGAAGCCCCAATGTGAATTGTTTTAGTTATAAGATTTAGCAAGACTTGATTTACAATGTATTCTGCTGAATATACAATACTGCTGTCTGTATACCTTTGAAGGTTTCTGTAAGAAATTGTTTGTGTGAATGAGGAAAGCATGCATCAGGAAAAGATAAGGTGTGAAAGCCATCACAAATGTCCAGATGGTCAAGAAGAAGTGAGAGACTTGGAAAGACCAGGAAACAATCAGAAAACATCCATTGTATCCGATGTTAAACATGTTAGCAGCATTGACGACCTCAGAGGTGAGGCAGGCACCCCCGAAGGCAAGACAACAAATAAGAGATAACGATGGGAAGCCCGACAATAACCATCAAATGATAACACCACTTAAGGACTAATGATTACAGGATGATATTGCAAAATGCATGGACTCAAATGGAAATTTACAACTATAAAGCTGGGGTGTTTTGCCATGGAACTCTGGGTTCAGTCCTGCAAAGCCTCGGAGCATCGGATCGCGACCGACAGAACCCAGCTCCACACTCATGCTCAATCTAACTGGCCATTAGACTGACTTGAGCTACAACAGACTGGTAACTATGATCATCACTGGCAGGACTGTGTGTGTGTGTGTCTAAAAAGCATATGCTAACTGTGGTATTCTCAATAAATGCTGTGTATTTACCTTCCTCTGTAAAGATCCCATGTGCTTTGTATGAACATAACAGCTGTACCAGGGAAAAGAATTGTGCCCAGGCCTGGAAGGGGTCCAGTCTGAGAAAAAGCTTACTGAAGCATCTCTGAGGGTGAGCTTATCTGTATTCAGTTTGATTAGACATAGATTTGCGCATTTTATTTTATTTTGTTTGGTGACTTACTTTGTTCTGTCTGTTACTACTTGGAACCACTTAAATCCTACTTTCTGTATTTAATAAAATCACTTTCTACTTAGTAATTAACTCAGAGTATGTATTAATACCTGGGGGAGCAAACAACTGTGCATATCTCTCTATCAGTGTTATAGAGGGCGAACAATTTATGAGTTTACCCTGTATAAGCTTTATACAGGGTAAAACGGATTTATTTGGGTTTAGACCCCATTGGGAGTTGGGCATCTGAGTGCTAAAGACAAGCACACTTCTGTGAGCTGTTTTCAGGTAAACTTGCAGCTTTGGGGCAAGTTATTCAGACCCTGGGTCTGTGTTGGAGCAGACGGGAGTGTCTGGCTCAGCAAGACAGGGTGCTGGAGTCGTGAGCTGGCAGGGAAAACAGAAGCAGGGGTAGTCTTGGTACGTCAGGTGGCAGCTCCCAAGTGGGTTTCTGTGATCCAACCTGTCACAACCATCAAGTAATGTAATACCCATTACAGAGCATTGTACTTGCTTGTTTTTAATTGAATCAGGATACAGGTAGGGCAGGTGGAGCTTCTGCCCTCCACTTCATGTGTGTATCACTTCATACTGTATGTCATGTAAGAAAATGATTTGGTGTCTCTACTGAACTGCTGGATACCAGATACCCTGGTCCTACAGCCTATTCTCAACCCTTTAATTCTGGGAATCAGTATTTCCCAGTGCCTGTTTCTCCCCCAGACCACTAGTGATATGACATGATGACAAACATGAGTGGGCTCAATTAGGTTTCAGGTATGATTAAAGTTGACACCACCTTAGTTGTATTTTTTTTTTCATTTTTGAATGTAATATATCTAGTGACAGTATCTTTCTCCTCCTCCCTTTTCTTGTATCTGGAACCAAGTAAATGTGAGTAGTGTTTTAAACCTCACTCTACCGTGCTCTCTGTTCTCTCGCTTGACTTCTCAACTCCAGCCATTTCTCACCCAGCATGCCATGTAGAGGCTTACTTCTCAGTTGCCCTGGCTTGGGAACTGTGTTTCTCCAAACTTCTGGTTTGTTCTTGGTTTCATCTAATAATGGAATGATTAGAAAGCCCATTTTTCACTATCGCCACCTTGCTGCACATAAAAACCTAAAAAAATCCCAACTGTATGAGAGGGAGAGGATTTGCTGTATTGTTTAAATGTTTATATTGTCTATTACAAAATTTCTAAATTGTGAGGTAAATTACTATGATTCCCTGAAAAGGGATAACGGAAAAGGAATGTGATTTAGTGTTTTATTAATATGAATCTATTTGTGCTGAGCAGTGGACTTTTAGTTTTTCAAAGCAATACATGTTGGTACTGCAACTCAAACTTGATGTTTCTTTCTCTGTGAAAATCCTCCAGGCTGTAAGCAAACTTTTATCACATTGCACTTATAGAATTTGGTGGGTATTTTTTATTATGGCCTTTTTTGTTGGGGAAGAAAAGAAGGGAATGATTGAACTCTAGCTTACTGGCAACAAAGTAGTTTTTCTGTTTAAAAATAATCTCAAACATTTTGATGAACACAAAGGTCAAAAAAGGCTTCAAAATTAGTGACAACCCAAGCCTGGCACCCAAGCATCTTTCATGATTGGTTAAAAAAATATATAGAAGAAGGAGAATTAGAAGCAAAACATGTTAAAGGGACACTGTAAATTTAAATATCTCACTTGCCTGTGGGAACTGTGTAGTTACTATTGTTGTAATTTGCCTCTAAGATCAGTACGAGAATAAGAGTCGGAGAAAAAAATGTTGTTCTCAATTTTTTTCTACTTAGGGCAGGTCTACACTACCCACCTGAATCGGCGGGTAGAAATCGATTTCTCGGGGATCGAATTGTCGCGCCTCGTCGGGACGCGACAATCGATCCCCGAATCGACGCTTCTACTCCACCAGCAGAGGTAGGAGTAAGCGCCGTCGATGGGGGAGCCGCGGAGGTCGATTTGCCGCCGTCCTCACAGAGGGATAAGTCAGCTCCGATACATCGAATTCAGCTACGCTATTTGCGTAGCTGAATTTGCGTATCTTAAATTGACCCCCCCCTGTAGTGAGGACGTAGCCTTAGTTTACTTTGTGTAGAATCACTTTCTGTTTCCACAATGCATTTAGTTAGCTTCCTCTGCTGTTTGAGTCAGACTTTCATACAGCAATGAGGAAGAGAAAAACAACTGAAAGCCATGATTTTGTAAAACCACCAAAATGGTGTGGGGAGGGAAAGCAGGAGAAGGACTCTAAAGCAGGTGGATCTGAAACTGTTTTAATTAATTTTGGTGAAAATGACTGCTTGTCTTCCCAGTGTGGGTAAGCCATACATAAGTATGCTTTTAACTTATTCTTTTATATCAAATTGAGAAGTTGTGACTTATTCAGGCCAGTAGGTGAACACAGTAACAAAAGTGGAGGTGATAGGATTCCTGCTACTGCAGCTTCCCAACATCTTCCCCCCACCCCAAAATGTTTACTATCTTAACATTTGGAATAAACTATTATAACTTCTTTTTAGAGAGTGCTGCTCCCAACTCTATAAGATTTATAGTTGGACCATTGGTGAAAGTTGTTATTCCAGAAGATCACTTTCAGACCCCCGGCTGCAGTTCTTTTTGCCTTAGACTCTCTTTCCTTTGCTTTAGCTCCCCAGTAATTTAGGCCTGTATATGGGAGATTGCTTTAACACCCATCATTTTAAAGGAATATACTTACATGAATAGGGAGCTCTCTACCAAGAATAGTTTAGTTTGGTATTTATTTTCATATCTGCCCCAAAAATATATGGTCTAAGTACTGCAGTAGTCAACTTTTCCTTCCATTTCTAACTCCCTTTGGACTAGTCTACACAGAGACCATATACGAGTATAATTATACCACCATAGCTATGCTGAGATAACTCCTTGTACGGACACTCTCTTTTTCAGGATTTAGACTGCCTTTTTTCAGTTTAGCTTAAATCACTTCCAAAGCGACATAAGCTAAACTGAAAAAGGCACTCTAAATCCAAATAAAGTGTGTCCACATCGGAAGTTATACTGGCTATAGCAATATAATTCTGCTGGTAAATTTTCCCCATGTAGAAAAACCCTTAATTAGATAATCTCCATTCTCACATCTTTACTCAGATTTTGTATCTGGTACTTACATTAGGAAGTATAAATTATATTTACACTCAGGAAGGAAAAATCAAATGCACAGCTACAAAATAGGAAATAACTGGTTAGGTGGTAGTACCGGTGAAAAGGATCAAGGGAGATAGTGGATCACAAATTGAATGAGTCAGAAAAGTGATGCAGTTGTGTAGAAGGCTAATATCGTTCTGGGATGTATTAACAAAATCGTTGTATGTAAGACATGGGAGGTAATTGCCCCGCTCTCCCTCAGGTGGAGAATTATGTCCACATTTTAAGAAAGTTATGGACAGATTGGAGAGAGTCCAGAGGAGAGCAAAAAAACTATAAAAGGTTTAGAAAATCTGACATAAGAGGAAAGGTCTAAGAAACTGGGCATGTATAGACTTGAGGAAAGATTGACTGAAGGGGGGACCTGATAACAATCTTTAAATATGTTAAGGGTTGCTATCAAGGTGATGATGACCAATTGTTCTCCATGTCCACTGAAGGTAGGAGAAGAAAGACTGGCATCGATCTACAGAAAGGGAGATTTAGGTTAGATATTAGGAAAAGCTTTTAATCATAAGGGTAGCTAAATTCTGGAATAGGCTTCCAAAGGAGGTTGTGGAAAGCCCACCATGGGTAGTTTGTAATGGGTTGGACAAACAACTGTCACCAGTGGCCCAGGTTTACTTAGTCCTGGCTTCCAGCCCCACATTTCTATGCTTATTTACAAGTGATGCATAAATCCACAGGAAAACAGAGTTGGATACCTTGTTGCCATTAGAAATAGCAGGTATTCTAATCAGTTTAGGTAAAACAGTAATAATCCCCTGGGGGTTAGGGTTAGAAACGGTAAGGCTCCCCAATTTAGCGTTAGGGTTACAAAGAGCAGGGCTCCCTGGGCTACGGTTAGGGATACAAAGGGTAGGACTCCCCAGTGAGGGTCAGGGTTACAAAGTTAGGGCTCCCCAGGCTAGAGATAGGGTTATATAGTGTAGCACTTCCCAGGCTAGAGTTAGGCCTGGGGCTTGTTGGGATCCCAGGTGTGGGTTAGCTGAGGGTAAATCTTCCTGGGGTAGTCTTAGGGTTAGGGTAAATCTGAGGGTAAATCTTCCCGGGTTAATGTTAGGCTTACAAATTGTAGGGCTTCTTGGGCTAGGGTTGGGTTAGAAAGGGGAGGGCTACCCGGGCTATGCTTATGGTTACAAAGGGTAGGGGTCTCCAACGTAAGTAGAGACTGGGACCATTAGGGTTCTCTGGGCTCTCAAACACTTTATAAATACGTATTACTGAATTAAGCCTCACAACACCAAAGGGAAAGTGATCTAAAGTCTGTAAATTTTGCTATAGTTGTAATTATATTGTGATACTGTCTGGCTTATACAAGTTGGTTTGGTTCTCTTCTAGCCAGCCTCTGTAAGTGGTGTGGAGATCTCTTCAGGATTCCACGTGCTCTAGTTGAGAAGGCATGTGAATATCCAGGCGTGCATAGTCTTGGGAGAGGAAGAGGGGTGATAAATGGCTGTCCCCAACACACTGCAGCAGGGAACAGCACAAAGATCTGCTGTCACTGACATGTTTTCCTAATTGGCATAGACAGGAAAAATGTAACAATAATAATATAAGTAAGGCTGTCGATTAATCATAGTTAACTCACGCGATTAACTCAAAAAAATTAACTGTGATTAAAAAAAATGAATCATGATTAATTGCACTCTAAACAATAGAATACCAATTGAAATTTATTCAATATTTTTTGGATGATTTTCTACGTTTTCAAATATATTGATTTCTATTACAACACAGAATACAAAGTGTACAGTGCTCACTTTATATTATTTTTTATTAAAAATATTTGCACTGTAAATATGATAAACAAAATAAATGGTATTTTTCAATTCACCGTATACAAGTATTGTAGTGCAATCTCTTTATTGTGAAAGTGTAACTTACAAATGTAGATTTTTTTTTGTTACGTAACTGCACTCAAAAACAAAGCAATGTAAAACTTTAGAGTCTACAAGTCCACTCAGTCCTACTTCTTGTTCAGTCAATTGCCAAGACAAACAAGTTTGTTTACATTTATAGGAGATACTGCTGACTGCTTCTTATTACAATGTCATCTGAAAGTGAGAACAGGCATTCACATGTCACTTTTGTAGCTGGCGTTGCAAGGTATTTACGGGCCAGATATGCTAAACATTCATATGCCCCTTCATGCTTCGGCCACCATTCCAGAGGACATGCTTCCATGCTGATGATGCTCATTAAAAAAATAATGGGTTAATTAAATTTGTGACTGAACTCCTTGTGGGAGAATTGTATGTCTCTTGTTCTGTTTTACCCACATTCTGCCATATATTTCATGTTATATCAGTTTTGGATGATGACCCAGTACGTGTTAGTTTTAAGAACACTTTCACAGCAGATTTGACAAAACGCAAAGAAGGTACTAATGTGAGATTTCTAAGGATAGATACAGCACTTGAACCAAGGTTTAAGAATCTGAAGTGCCTTCCAAAATCTGAGAGGGACGAGGTGTGGAGTATGCTTTCAAAAGTCTTAATAGAGCAACACTTCGATGCAGAAACTACAGAACCCGAACCACCAAAAAAGAAAATCAGCCTTCTGCAGGTGGCATCTGACTCAGATGATGAAAATGAACATGCATTGATTCGCTCTGCTTTGGATCATTATCGAGCAGAACCTGTCATCAGCATGGACGTATGTATTCTGGAATGGTGGTTGAAGCATGAAGGGACATATGAATCTTTAGCGCATCTGGCATGTAAATGTCTTGCGATGCTGGCTACAACGCTGCCATGTGAACGCCTGTTCTCACTTTCAGGTGACATTGTAAACAAGACGCGGGCAGCATTATCTCCTGTAAATTGTAACCAAACTTGTTTGTCTGAGTGATTGGCTGAAGTAGGACTGAGTGGACTTGTAGGTTCTAAAGTTTTACATTGTTTTATTTTTGAATGCAGTTTTTTTTGTACATAATTCTACATTTGTAAGTTCAACTTTCATTATAAAGAGATTGCACTACAGTACTTGTATTAGGTGACTTGAAATATACTATTTCTTTTGTTTTTTACAGTGCAAATATTTGTAATCAAAATAAATATAAAGTCTGCACTGTACGCTTTGTATTCTGTGTTGTAATTGAAATCAATATATTTGAAAATGTAGAAAAAATCCAAAAGTATTTAAATAAATGGTATTCTATTATTGTTTAACTGTGCGATTAATCACAATTAATTTTTTTAATTGCTTGACAGCCCTAAATATAAGCATCATGTCTGTGGATTTGAGAGAAGATGACAAACATAATCTCACAATCTCTCTGAAGTAGTTATTGTCTGGTTATGCCGAAAGGACAGCAGACATTTGACATGGGTTTAATCAGTCCACAACTTTATTATTAAATGTCTCAGCCTTGGTCCATGTAAAAAGGAAGGCTTTAGGCTCCGAGTTGCCCCTTTTAAATTCTGCATTCCCAGGGGATGAGCCAACAACCACGCTGACCCCTTTTTGCAGCAGTTTTCATCTCCCCCCCCCCCCCCGGCCATAAGGAACTGTTCCCCCCTCCTGGCCACCCACCCCCCCCCCCCCCCCCCCCGTGTTTAAAGGTGCAGGGTGGTCACCCATTTTACAGATGGGGGATCTGAGACACACAGACCTTAAGTGACTTGCCAGGAAAATACTGATCTAGTTGATTAGGCATGTATGTAGAAGTCAGACAAGATTGGATTCTAATACGAACTTGTGACCTTGGGCTAGTCTCTTAACCACTCTCTACAATAGGGATAGCAACACTTACCATTGAGCTGTGAGAGCACATACAACTGTGCTGTGTAAGTATTACTATTACAGGTGAGAAAAACTGAAACACAGGTTATCAAGGTCAAGTGAATCCTTGGCTATACTATGGATAAACTGTATATCCCAGAAATGCTGTCTATGAAGTCAAATAATGGATTTCCTCTTATGACTCCATGTTAGATATTAGCTGTGAATTTCTCATTCTTCATTGATTATGTACCTCATCAGGAAGCAAGCATAGTATATCACCTCCTATCCCAATCCACCCTTCTCTCTCCGCGCACACACATATAGAGTGCAGTGACAGTTGACCATCTGGTTTGAATTACTAGAAAGGAAATTGTACATAAAGGCCACTTAGGGACTATTAAAGAGAGACACAGAGGAAAGAGCGCTCTCTCTAATCAGCAGTTCATTAATAGCAACAACGTGTGTGCAGAATTGTGCATAGGAGACTGCTGAGATTTATGTATCTCTAATTGTTTAAACTGGAAATTTGAAAACTTATTAGGATCTTGGGTGATTACTTCTGAAATGCTTTCCACTCTCAGCCAAATGACAAAAGTTTATCAACGTATGAGAAGTAATGAGTAGCAGTTGATGACTGGCAATAATAGGAAAAACACAGTTTTCCCTAAATTAAATAAGTCGAATTACATAGAAAATAAGAGCTTCAAATGGCCATTTTGGAAGATAAAAAGCAAAACCATGTTGCTGCAACTGCTTTTGTATGGGTGGACTTCTGTACTCATGAAAGACTGCATGGGGCTCCGCACAGGTGTAGTGACTTGTAGGATCAGGGAATGAATTAGGAGCCTATACAATAAAAATAATCATGAGCAGTTGACCAAACTGACTGGAGATTAACTTTTGCCAAAAAAACAAAACAAAAACAAACAAACAAACAAACAAAAAACTAATTTTACACCTTACTGTGAAACTAGTTTTTCCTTTTGAAAAGCCCTCTATGTTATTTGAACTGTCTGGCAGTAGCTGGAATATATTTTGGAAAGATGATGAGGAAAAAGTACTTTCAAAGATACTACTTTGAAGTTTGGAAGGAAAATATAGGTCAGAAGATTCACATCCCTCCTTTATTATTAACCTACAGGGGCCTGGTCTTATTTCAAATATACAAATTCAGTGAGACCTGTATTCTTCCAAGTATTCCACACAGGAAAATGTAATACATTTATAATCATTTTAAGGAATAAAATAGCCCTCTCAGTGTGTTTCATCTTTGAAGTTTTGGAAAAATAAATACTCTGCACGTCTACAGAGCAATATTGACAATCCCAAGTGTTCAAAGGTCAGGCCCCCCAAAAATCATGAACCTAGCTTAAAATCATGATTTTAGTACATTATAAATTTGGAGATTTTTATGTGACTTCTGGTATTTGAGCAATTAGCATTCATGTAGCTATCCTCCACATTCACCAAGGCTAGAAACTTACTTTAAAAGACAGACAGAAAAAAAGAGCTGAGATTTTTCACATAATAGCATGACTCCTGGAGCTGGGGTTCTAAGAAAATCCCCAGTTAACACAACACTTCTGATAAAATTGTGGGAGTTGGCATCACAGATTAGTGTCTTTCATCTGAAGATCATGTTTTAGAAATACAAAGGTGTGATGGGGTGTTCACCCTACACTGGCCATGAAAAGGTTAATGTAGATTGAGAAGGGGGCTGAATAACCCAATGGGCCACAGCTGAGAGGAATCAGGTGGCTGAGCGATCCCCTGACTCAGTGAGAGAGCCCGGGCTGAAGATATAAAGAAGAAAATTGGAAGCAGATGGGGTGGCAATTTGCAGTCGCTCCCTGGGAGAAGTGTTTGGAGGCTGCAGAGACAGGCAGTCTACAGTTACTCCCTTGGAGGAGGGAGTTGTGTGACTGGCAGATCCAGAGGGGAGGGAGTGTTATATGGTTTGGAAAGGGCTCAGGGAAAGGCAGTAAAGTCTAGAGGGTCCCTGAGCTGGAACTTGGAATAGAGGGTGGGTCTGGGTTCCCCTGTCAGCCACTGAAGAAGTGATATGATGGGGCAGCGAGTGGGAAGACTACCTAAGATTACTGAAGAAAGACTTTGATACCGTGGAAGTGGAAAATGCATACAGTGACCTGGCTGAAGGGGCCGAGTCACGAATATGCAGCAACAGCTCATGGAGCAAGAATGGGGCTGCAGACCCAGAGAGAGAGGTGAAGAGACAGCATGCAACTGTAGGAAGGGGCATCAACCTCACAAAGCTAATCCCTAGCATGGCCAGGTGGAAGCACCATCCTAACAGTGAGTCAAGCACACCCTGTCACATATGTTTTCAAATGTGGGTGCCTAGACACAGATATATAAATAAGTGGCCTGACGTGTCAGAAATGCTAAGCATCTCCAGCTCTTATTGACTTTGAATTGCTGGTGCTCAGCACCTCTTAAAATCAGGTGACTTAATTGGGTGTCCAAAAACGGAGTTGGTTGCATGACTTCAGACTCTGAAGTTTGAAAATTTTGTCCTAATTAATTAATCCTCACAATACCCTGGTCAGGTAGGTAGGGTGGTCATATTGCCCATCACTGAAAGCTTTTTCTCTGGGATGTGGCACAGTAGCTGCTTAGTCCTCAGGACACTGCTTCCTGGGTTAGGGTAGGTTTGTAAGGACGCTATTGTGAGGAAGAGTGGAGCATTCCTGTCATGTCCCATTTGCCTCCTTAGGCTGGCCTGTCACACAGAAGTAGCAAGGGTTGGGCAACATAAAGGCGAAGCAAAAACTAGGGGTGGAAGGTTCCTGGAATAGTGCTTAAAAGCTTTATTCTGAGTTCTATACTAAAGAGGTGGTGACTAGCAAGGGAGTCACTGTCCCCATTTCAGTGTTCATGGAGAAGGCCCAATATAGGGCTAGCGAGGTGGGGGAGAGATCATTCAAAAAAGGACAAGAAGGGGGAGGGAGGGAGGGAGAGTATACTTGTCCCCCATTCCTCATGTTAGAATTCTAAGAATATACGTGCCCAGTCACCTGTAGGGCTGTAAGGACTAAAAGCCCACTACTGGAACATTACTTAATTATGGTCCATTTAAAACTCTCTCTTTCCATAGATGTTAAAAGTATCAACTTGGCAGTAGCAAAAGTCTGATAGTGTTGGCTGTCTGTGAGAGTAATGATCAGCAAATGCAAACTGGCAACAGGACCCCTCATCTGCTTATGTTTTGTATACACGGAATGTTCCAGTTTTATACTGATAACTAGGGCTATCAAACGATTAAAAAAATAAATCACATGATTAATTGTGCTGCTTAATAATAATAGAATATCATTTTATTTAAATATTTTTGATGTTTTCTACATTTTCAAATATATCGATTTCAATTACAACACAGGATACAAAGTGTACAGTGCTCAATTTGTATTTTTTATTACAAACCTTTGCACCGTAAAAAACAAAAGAAATAGTATTTTTCAATTCACCTAATACAAGTACTGTAGTGCAATCTTTTTATCATGAACGTTGTACTTACAAGTGTAGGATTATGTACAAACCCCCCCTGCATTTAAAAAAAAATGTAAAACTTTATAGCCTATAAGTCCAATCAGTCCTACTTCTTGTTCAGCCAATTGCTCAGACAAACAAGTTTGTTTACATTTGCAGAAGATAATGATGCCTGCTTCTTGTTTACAATGTCACCTAAAAGTGAGAACAGGTGTTCTCATGGCACTATTGTAGCCAACAGCAAAAGATATTTACATGCCAGATGCGTTAAAGATTCATATGTCCCTTCATGCTTCACCACCATTCCAGAGGATATGTGTCCATGCTGATGACAGGTTCTGATCGATAATGATCCAAAGCAGAGCAGATGGACGCATGTTCATTTTCATCATCTGAGTCAGATGCTACCTGCAGAAGGTTGATTTTCTTTTTTGGTGGTTTGGGTTCTGTAGTTTCCGCATCAGAGTGTTGTTCTTTTAAGACTTCTGAAAGCATGCTCCACAGCTCATTCCTTTCAGATTTTGGAAGACACTTCAGATTCTTAAATCTTGATTCGAGTGCTGTAGCTAGCTTTAGAAATTTCACATTGGTATCTTCTTTGCATTTTGTCAAATTTGCAGTGAAAGTGTTCTTAAAACGAACAACGTGGGCTGGGTCATCATCCAAGACTGCTATAACATGAAATATATGGCAGAATGTGGGTAAAACAGAACAGGAGACATACAATTCTCCCCCAACGAGTTCAGTCACAAATTTAATTAATGCATTTTTTTAATGAGCGTCATCAGCATGGAAGCATGTCCTCTGGAATGGTGGCTGAAGCATGAAGAGGCATATGAATCTTTAGTGCATCTGGCATGTAAATATCTTGCGATGCCGGCTACAACTGTGCCATGTGAATGCCCGTTCTCACTTTCAGGTGACATTGTAATAAAGAAGCGTGCAGCATTATCTCCCATAAATGTAAACAAACTTGTTTCTCTTAGCGATTGGCTGAACAAGAAGTAAGACTTGTAGCCTCTAAAGTTATACAGTGTTTTGTTTTTGAGTGCAGTTATGTAGAAAAACCCAACCTATATTTGTAAGTTTCACTTTCATGATAAAGAGATTGCACTACGATACTTGTATGAGGTTGTAGCGGGGTGGTTACCCCGCTCCTGCCCTGAAGGGCTTAAAACAGCCCTGGGAGAGGGTTGTGGCAGGGGAAAAGCTGGGCTGATTGGGGAAGCGGCTGCAGCTGGGCCACGCCCCAATCAGACCACAGCTGGCCTGTATAAAAATGCTGTGAGCCAGAGGCCCAAGAGTCTCCCTCTAGCTGAGGACGGAGATGGACTTAGCTGCCTGAGTGCTAAAGGGTACTGGAGTGAAGCACGGCTGGGGAAAGCCAGAGGAGCTGGGGAGCTCCAGCCTGGCAACTCCCCAGGCTGCAGGGCCTGGTCCAAGGCCCCTGGAAGTACTGGGTTGCAGGGAAAGGCAGCAGGTCAAAACCTCCCTTGCCTATGATGACTGGCTTATACAGACTGCAGTCGGCCCCAGTGAAAGGGGGCTAGATGGTGACTGGCAGTGACCCATAGGCTGAGGCAAGGTGGGGATAGAAGGTTGGGGGTTTCCCAGAGAGGGAAGACCCATAGAGATTGGTGGGGTTATTGCCAGGGGGCAGCCTCACGGTAAAGGGGCACCAGGTCCTGGGAGAGACATGGGGGCCAGCAGCAGCGGGACACCAGCCTGCAGAGGACGCTCCAGAGGCTGGAAGAGCTAATTCCTGAGTCGACCAGCAGGAGGCGCCACAGGGGTGAGTCCCGCACGCCTACAGAGATGAATTGAAAAATACTATTTCTTTTGTTTATCATTTTACAGTGTAAATATTGGTAATCTAAGATATTAGAAAGTGAGCACTGTACACTTTGTATTCTGTGTTGTAATTGAAATCGATATATTTGAAACTGTAGAAAATATCCAAAAATATCTAATAAATTTGAATTGGTATTCTATTGTTTACAGTGCGATTAATCGTGATTAATTTTTTTGAGTTAACCGCGTGAGTTAACTATTAATTGATAGCCCTACTGATAACTACAATTTTAGTATAAACTTTGATTCGTCCCTGAACAGTGATTCCTGGTGTGTAACTTTCCTCAGCAGGGGACATTGGGCCAAATTCCTCTCCCATTTATATGGGTGCTTTTCCCTTGACCTCCGCAGCACCCCAGTAAGAGAGACCAAAATTTGGCCCATGAACCAGAGGAGAGGCTTCCTCCATGGAGAAACCAGTTCATCAACCTCTTGAAAACAACTAAGGGCTTGTCTCCACGCACACTGAAACTAAAGTTGTGACTGGAAGCTGGGTTAGTTATTTCAGTCCCAGTTTGTATGCAGACAAGCCCTCACTGAACGTAGCCTCCCTTTTTCTCAGAGATGGGATATAGTTTTATTTCACAAATGATGTGAAGAGACATGACTTCTCTCTATAGAAATTTCCATGCTGAGCAATATTCTGTATTATTGAACATCATACTTGCAGTGTAATTTTCATGGCTAGGTAGTTGCAGTAAATAGAATGCAGTGAAACGGGATAAGATGAAAATAGATTGCCACGTTGATTAAACCTGCTTTGATTTTGATTCTAGTCAACAATATCAATAATGATAAGATAAATTATACAATGCAGTGTTTTCTGTCAAAATAATAAACTAGGATTAATGTCTGTCACCTGTGGTAAGACATTTAAAGCGAACGTAATATGTTATTAAGTGTGTGGGGAGTTATTCATCTGTTACTGTCTTCTCTGAAGAGTTGATAAAATTGTTACTTCCAAACAAGCTTTAAATCTTATTACATGTGTATCCTATATACCATAACATTTAAAAATGGAGTTACGGCCAAATTCCTGCTGATTGGTGTTACACATTGGTGGTGGGCAGGTGAAGATTCTCTTGACCCAACCCTACAGTTTCCCTCCTTCTTGTTCCAGGGAATGCAAAAGGCGTTTCATTGTCTGTCAGGTAGATGCTAATTATTCTGACCATAAAACTATGCTACATGGATTCTTCCCAGTGTCAGCTCCCTGCCCCAGATTATCAACCAATGTATATGGATAATATAAAGTGATGGTGAGGTGGGGAATGAGTACTTCCAAATATTTGACCTGTGGAGGCACTGACCTGAAGTCCTTAATCTGTGGTAAGGAGAATAGGGACACACATTTTTTCTTGAGGCACCAGGGGGATTTAATGAAGTGGAGGAGAGAGACTAAATGCCCTAGAACAGACACAAGCATATGAGAAACAGATTGTGGGAGTAATTACTTTCCATGTTTTCCTGATATTAGCAGCAGGACTGGTGTTTTGATGAGAAAATTTAATTACAACTTTAATTTTTTTAAAAGAAAAAATATTCAGCATGGCTCATTGGTGAGTGGAACTTGGGGCGCTATGCAGTTTTAATTGCTTTCAAGAGATATGCTCTATGAATACTGCTAGAGAAAAGAGAAACAAAGAAAATCAGAATTGGGTAGCTACCGTAGGTAAAAATAAGAACACTTATAAGCCATATCTATAGTAGGCCTCTTTTTGACAAATTTCCCATAATTGCTAGCACAGGTGCCTTTCCATCAGAGAGAGGAAGCAATGGAGTGAGCCCCAGCATAGACAAGGCATTGCTGGGACCTGGCATTTTTATCACTGTGCTGTGTAGACTTGCTGTGGTGATGGTTAAAACATCAGGGAGAACCTGGAGCATTTGCTATATTAGCGATACCAGTATTGCATCTACTGAGTTGCGACAGGGGGAACTTCTTTACCAAAATGCCTAGTATATTATTATTTATTATTCCATGTACTGCAGCAACATGTAGAATCCCCAGTCCTGGAACAGGACCCAATTGTGCTAGGTGCTGTACAAATACAGAATAAAAATATGCTACCTTAAAGTCCTAGGTACACTACATAAATATCAATATCTGAACATGTGGCTCAGCTGTGAACGTGATTTTTTTTTTCATATCTGTATGGACAAAAAAAGGAATAATTATAGTAAGGAACAGTTTTTTTAATGTAGGTACCCACCAGGGTTGATATGTGGCTCATTAATGTTATAACTTAGTTTATACTGTCCACATAGGTAAGCAAAAATGTTATACCATGGTTGGTCCATAGCCATTTTTAAAACATGTTTATTTTTATAGTGTTGGCAGGGTCTTGCGGTTAAATCTTTCATGGGTAATTTATTCTGTAAAAGTGCAGGTACAGGCTATTTCTCTAAGTTTCTTAAATAAAAATACAGCTACCATTGACCTCAAGGTGAGAAACATAAACATTTGCCAGGCTTCAAACAATAGCTTCAGGGGATTGCTAACCATGCTCCCCTCTGAGCCTGGCTTCTTGCTGTGCCTTTCAGCTTTCCAGCCAGGAAGATACTGTACATCCCATGGCTGGGAGAACACCCTTCCTCTCCAAGTCCCTCTGCTGTTTTTGCACAATTCTGCGTGGTTCATCTTTCAGTTAACACAGAGTTGCAAATGTACTAAGGATAAACAACATACAACAGTGTGCTGGGTAGACCAGAGGAGTTAGGAAGCTTGTATTCCCACTGCCTTTTCTGTAACCATTGTCTGGAATAGAGCACCAGGGCAAGTCTACACTTAATGGTCTAAGCAGACAGGAGAGAGCTCTCCCGTCAGCATAGTTAGTTCACCTCCACAAGAGGCGGTAGTTATGTTGGTGGGAGAAGCTATCCTGCTGACATAACCCTCCATGTAGACAGCACTATGTTGGTATAAGAATGTCGCTCAGGGGTGTGGATTCTTCATATCCCTGAGTAACATAGTTATAAGGATATAGGTCTATAGTGTAGACCAGACCTCTATCTCCAGTGTCAGCCTCACACTAAATTAGGGTTACCATCCATCCGTATTTCCCCGCACATGTCCGGCTTTTTCGTCTTTAAATAGCCGCCCGGGAGGAATTGGTAACAAGGTTAAAAGGTCTGGGATTTTCCCCCCTCCCCTCCCTCCCTCCCTTCCATGCAGAGTGCGGCATGGCTGATTGGGCGGCTGGGCCTTATTGAGCCGCTCCCAGTAGCCAGAGCCCTTCCCCTGCTCCCCCCCTGCTGCCTCAGCCCTCTGCGGGGGAGGCGTGTTTTGCCTCCACGTGGAGGAGCCAGCATCTGACTGGCATGGGCATGGTAAGGGGAGTCCTGGGGGGCAGTCAGGGAGCAGGGGGAGGGTTGAATGGGTCGGGAGTTCTGGGGGTAGGGGTGTGAATATGGGGGGTGGGGCGGCGGGTTATATTCTTTTGTGGTGCCCGAGCTCCAGCAATATCCAGGGCCGGGGGCCCTGCTCCAGCAATATTTGGAGCTGGGTCTCTCCCCCGGCCCTGCCTGGAGCAGGCCCCGGCCTCCACCTGCCACCCCCCCCGCTCGCCCCCCCCTCGGGTCCCCTCCCGCCCGAAAGAAAGCAGCGCGCACCTCTCCCGTGCCTGCTTGTGCTGCCGGAGTAGCACATTCCTGGCAGCAACTGCTGTCTGCTGCCCCAGGGTCCTAGAGCCCTCCCATCCACTAATGGCAAGGCAGGCTGCCCTTACCCTGCCCTTCCGCCCTAGCCCTGAGCCTCTCCAATGCCCTGAACCCCTCATCCCCAGCCCCATCCCTCATCCCCCCGCATCCTAATCCTCTGCCCCAGCACTGAGCCCCCTCATGCATCATGAACCCCTCATCCTCAGACCCACAGCCCTCACCCCTGCATCCCTCCTATCCCCAAACTCCCTCTCAAAGCCTGCACCCCCTCCCTTTGCACCGCCTCCCACCCCCAAACTCCATCCCAGAGCCTGCACCCCTCATCCCCTCCTGCACACCCACCCCCTGACCCAGCCTGGAGCCTGCACCCAGCACCCAAACTCCATCCCAGAGGCTGCACCCTGCACCCCAATCCCCAGCCCAGGACCTGCACCCCAGACCTCCTCCCCCCACCCAACCCCCCTCCCAGAGCCTTAGGCAGGTGGGGGGGTGGAGGCGGGGGGGGAGACGGGTTCTGGGCACCACCAAAATTTCTACAAACCTGCCACCCATAAGGGTCGGGGCAGTCAGGGGACAGGTAGGGTCCTAGGGGGGCAGTTAGGGTGGGGGGTTCTCAAGAGGGGGCAGTCAGGGGACAAGAAGCAGGGGAGGGTTGAGGGTTCTGAGGGGGGTAGTCAGGGGGTGGGAAGTGGGAGGGAGTGGGTGGGGCGGGGGCGGGGCTAGAGCGGGGCTCTCCACCGCCCCAGTGTCCTCTTTTTTGATTGTGGCAATATGGTAACCCTACACTAAATTGTGAAACTGGAAAGTTTGCAAGCTCCACTTCAGGCATGTGAATCAACTTTTTAATCAACTCCGCTAAACCAGAGAGAGAAAGAGAGAGACTACATTACATCTTGTCTTTTCTTTCAGCCTTTCTAAAAGAGGTCTTTGCTGCCTTAAAGAGAGAGTTCCAGATTTTAGGTGTCAAAACTTGAGAAATGATATGAACCAGGATTAGTGTAGGTTTGAAAAGGAACCATTGTTAGGTTTCCTAATGCCAAGGTAGACTGTGAATTAGAAAACACTGGACCCTCAAAAGAATAGCAAGAATCTGAGATGAAAAGCAAGAGGAACAGAACTCTGGTGCATTAATGTCAACATTATGTAATATCACGCACTAGAGAGGAAAAATGGGGTCATATGGAGAAGAGCTTGGTTTTAGTTGGTGAATTATTTATTTTAGTTACCCACTTCACTGTGTCTAGGAAATCAGGCAAGGAGAAGATATGAAAGTAAACAATGAGGATAATGGATGTGCAATGAGGGGTAGGGGTGGTTCTCTGTGGAAATATACAAGTATTGCATTGTACAGACTGTGTGAATCCTGCATGCTGCTCAGGCTGCATGAAGTACACTTGTGGCAAACTACAACCATTTATAGAAACACAGCTTCCCAAGGTGAGCAGCATACTACATGATGAATATAAAGAAGACTCACAAAAAGATGATACAGCACATTTGCTGTCACTCTCTTTAACAACACTCAGACCTTAGTCATGCAACAGGGATAAAGAGTCACAGAAGGAGATGCTTTCTTCTAGCATAGACAAGGAACTTTGTTAGAATAAGGCCAACAGGTTTGTCTCTAAAGCTATTCTCTCTCTGTTTCACTGTGAAGTCTATACCTACAATTTCCCCATCCTTACTCCTGCTTGACTTCCTGTTGCTTTTTGAAGGAAACAGTACACAGGGATTCAAAACATTCTCTTCTTTCCACTCCCCTCACACACAAAGCCCTACTTATTTATGAAGGGGTATTATGTGAAATGTTAGCATCCTTTGCCTCTTGTCCAAACCTTTAAGCTGTTCCTGATCATGCCATTATAACTCTTCCCTCACTCCACACAGACCTGACACTTCCTTTCTTCTATATTTATAAATATTGTATTTCAGAAATGTTGAATGATGAAAGTCAGGGTGTAACAATTGTGAGAGTTTTTTTTGTAATATTTTTATGAGCTCTCTGTATGGCTTTGTACCTATTACGTAGTCTGATGTCCCATGACCAGGGGAGAAAATGAATTATTTTCCCCCAGTGGGGAGCAAGATAAAGGTATTTAAGACATACAGTGGCTAGGACTGTCTGGGATAGAACCAACACATTTGAAGGAAAAAGACCTACAGAGACAATAGGAGCCTCAATGACCAAAAATTAACACCTAGCTGCAGAGGCAGCTGAACATGTGAATACAGCAAAGCTGTGTCTGGAGAACAGACAAGACGTGTTAGGTGTCTCTGTTAAGAAGAGCAAGGTACACAGGCACACAGGGCTCCTGAAACTGGGAGACAAAGGAGACAGGACAGGTGAGGATGGGCTCAGTGGAGCGGGACATGCCAACACACTGGCTTCCACCAACATGAACCATATCCTAAGCTTGCCTCTCTTGCGCTAACTCAAAGACTTTGATTCTGTATGCTGGGTAATTAATAAATTGTTATCTTGTATTGAAGAGGCTGCCTGATGTCACTGCAGATACTTAGAGCATTGCATGTTGAAGGAGTAAAGCCTCCCACAGGAGTCTGGCTTGGCTGGACTTGCTGCAGGAGCCATGGACGCAGGGATTGCTGGCACCTGAAGGTCCAATTTCAGAGTGGTGGACGCCATGGGGCTATCCCTGTGGAACTGTGTGGATCTTGGGTTCAGCACACTAAAGGGGTCACACTCAAGTCACTAGTTACAGGTTGGGGAATAGACCAAACCTGATGAATCTGTGACAGAGGGTATAGAAATGATCCCATGCTAAAGAAATGATCCCATATTGTCTTAAGATTGCTGCATTTTAATTTTTTGTATGCCTTCGTTTCAGATTCTTGTGCTTCTTTTGAGCCGTGTCCAGTTGAGAACAATGTTTTCCTTTCCTTAGTGCATATCCTTTCCCCTACCCGTGTTCCCTCCACAGTGTCATTTCTCTTTTCACTTATCAGCCGCCCCTGTTTCCTTGTGGGGTGTCACTTCTCCCTGCCATTTTGACTCTTCCATTGCTCTAGTGACACACCTCTCTGTTTGGAATGTGTTAGCAGTAGTGGGAAAGGATCCAAGTCTCTCAAGACCTGGCAGAGGGTACTTCAAATATCAGAAGTCTAGTCCATTTCAGTCTGTTGCTGCTACATAGAGAAGTAAAAGGAACAGAACTGCAGCAAAAGACTGCAATTTAGGATCTCAATAGGAAAGAACATCTATAAGAAGGTGGTGTAAATGGGAACCCGGATTCAAGTAAAGGAGACACCTGCCTTAACGGCATGATACCTTTAAAATCTCTCTATATATCCTGAGTTCCAAAACACAGAAGTGTTAAGTAAAGAGGGAGTAATGCATGCAGCATATATAAAATGCAGTTCTGTTTCATTTAGTTGAGGGGCTTTCCACCTTACATAGTTTAAGACAAATGTCACTGAGTGGACAATAGAGTGTTCTGTGGCATCTATCCAGTGAGAATGAAGTTGAAAGTGAATTATCAATGAGGGAGGTCCCCTTCCAAACATACCTATTGAACCTGTAAGGCTGGATATCTGGGGACTTTATGCAAAGGACATAATGATGTTACATAATTTCTCTCCTTCCTTGAGTTCACTTCCCCTGACAAGGTCCACAGATTTTGATTATTCCATTAGGATCTCTGTGTGAAGAAATATGTCAAAGTTTGGGTGAGGAGGAGGTCAAAGAGACAGAAAATACCTGAAAATATTTTCCATTGGGCTCTAAAACTGCCCCATACATTTCCCATCCCAGCGACCCTACTTAAGGCCACAAAGGTGGAATAGGAAAACCCAACAAAGGCAAAGTGTCAGGGGACGGGAGAAATCTATAATGTCCACCACTCAAAAGTGCTCATGGATGCTTTACCTAAAATGGACTCAGTCTTGTTGGCTCTGCTCAAGGACATTATCATCCCCACTCAAGGTGACTTCCTACCCAGAGATATGACTTTCAGAAGGGTGGAATTAGCTCTTTGCAGGGGCTATGAAGTGGTCTCAGTGACACTTGGAGCCTCAGCGGTAGCTGTCTTTTCACCAGAGTACTACATGCTTATATTGAGTCCTTGCTCTCCGACATTTCCAAAAAGGTGAAACGGTACAAGGGGTTAGTGTCCTCCTTAAAGGAAGTCTCCCTAACATCTGCTTTAGTTTTAGGCGTCTCCCTCAATGCCTTTTGTTCTCTGACAGATTGTTGGCATTCAACATGGTGGCAAGAAGGCTCCTTTGGCTATGGACAGGGAAGGCAGGTATTTCCGCAAAACAATATTGGTAGTTGACCATTACTTTAAGAGAAACTTTTCAGGGAACCAATAGAAAAAGCTGCAGCCAAAACACAGGACAAAAACAAACAAACAAAAACCCCTCTCTCCTCTGTTATTGATAACAGAACTCAGAAGAGAGGTTTTTTTAAAGCTTTTTCTGCTCTAGGTAGCCCTTTTCAGGTGATGGGGCTGTTGATAGGAGAGACAACAGATTCTCTAACAATAGATGGGTGGGGGAAGCCAGGCTCAATAAACCCACAGGTGACTCCTTCTCCAGGAATGCCCCTAGGAATAATCAGTGACTATCCACCTCCCTGCATACCTTCCTCTGGGAGGCAGTCTGTCTCTGTTTGTTCCCACCAAGTGTGCCTCCACATTGGACAAATAGGTGAGAGACATCATTTCCAAGGGGTACCGCTTAAAACACAAAAGGACCTCTCTGCCCCTGATTTCTCCCCCTTCTTCCACCCCTCCAAGAGGAAGGCTATGTTTAGGCAAATTGACAGTCTTCTCCAACTTAGGGGGTAATAGAGCCTGTCCTAGATCAGGAACAGGGTCAGGGCTTATGTTCCATACTGTTCCTGGCTCTGAAGAAATTGGGAGCACAGAGTTGCCCTAGATTTTAAGACTGTCAATGCATCAATCCACTCCCACAAGTACAAAATGGAGACAGCTCAATCCACCATAGCAGTTGTCACCCAGGAGGATTTACTAACTCTGTGAGCTTCCCTACTCACATTTGCAATTCCAGCTCACACTGTACTACTTCCCCCCACAGTAACAAAGGTTCCTCAGATGGTGGCTACATTCAAAGACGGACACCATAATGACGGATGCCAGTTTGGAGGGATGGGGAGCTCACACAACCTAACGTGGTACAAAGTTGGTGGTGGTGGATAGAATCTCATTGCACCATTAACTGTTTGGAACTGTGGATGATTTGCCTAGCCCCACCTTAAATTCCAGATACATGATTGTATTCACAGGCAGCACCACTATCCTGGCATACATAAACAGGCAGGGTGCCACACAGTCAAGTTTGTTACAAGTGGAAGTCACAGCCTTCTTCAAGAGGTCTGAGAGAAACATTGTCAGTTCACTCTTCCAGAGTGGCGTAGTGGCCAAAAGAGCTAATGCGATCCTGGGGTACATAAACAGGGGAATCTTGAGTAGAAGTAGAAAGGTTACTTTACCTCTCTATTTGCCACTGGTATGACCACTGCTGGAATACTGTATCTAGTTCTGCTACCAAGAATTCAAGAAGGATGTTGATAAACTGGAGTGGGTTCAGAGAAGGGCCACAAGATTGATGAAAGATTAGCAAGCATTGCTTATCGTGATAGACTCTGAGAGCTCAATCTATTTAGCTTAACAAAGAGAAGGTTAAGGCGTCACTTGATTATTCTATAAGTATCTATGTGGGGAACAAATATTTAATAATTGGCTCTTCAATCTAGCAAGGAAAGGTATAACATGATCCAATGGCTGGAAGTTGAAATTAGACCAATTTAGACTGGAAATAAGGTGTAACATTTTTAACAGTGAGAGTAATTATCGGTTGGAACAATTTACCAGGGGTTGTGGTGGATTCTCCATCACTGACAATTCTTAAATCAATTTTGGATGTTTTTCTAAAATATATGCTCTAGGAATTAATTTGGCCTTGGAATCTATGAATCTGGAGAGTCAGTCCAATAAATCAAAAATATCTACCTCTGCCTCTTACAATTTGGGGGACTGAGGAACCATCATTAGTGAATTTATGGACCCATCCCCCTATCCAGAATGAAAGTTTCCTGGTGAGTGAGACAAATATTCTCTTTTATATAATATCTATCTATCTATCTATCTATAATTATATCTATAATTACATATATATTCTCTTTTATATAAAATATAGATCTAGATATATATAGATATATATCTTTATTAATGAAAACAGCTAAGTTTCAGTTCTCTGCAGGATGACAGACAAAAAGCAAATTACAATCAAAGCAGAAGTTCAAAAGGGTGCAGCTGTGTACAGAATAAGGGCACTTTGGCCCCAAAGAGTCAGGGAACTAGGTGACAAATTGTAAAACTCCATTGTTGCTAAAATGGGTTTAGGGAAGCAGCTCTGAAATAACAACTCTGGTGGCTGTTGGATTACGGTTTAACTGATTGGGTTTTTTTTCTGTTTGATACGTTGACTAAAACACTGAATAGTTCCATTTTCCTTAGGCAACAACTCAGTGTGTGGACGTCATGAAAGCTTAATTGCACACTTCTATTAATAGATGTTGGTTAAAGATGCATGGTATCAGAGAAATCGGCATGAAACTTCATATTTACAAATCAGATACTTCAATTAAACCATGAATACCTTCCTATGGGGAGTGATGTTATGGATGAACTCATGCCTATGGCAAGGTTTCAGTATGACTTCCAGTGCTGTTAATAGCCACTCATACTACTTCAGGCTGTGTTGTTGTCATAGCAAAGCAAGGTTGAGTTTGGTCAGTACTTAGATGGGCGAGCTCTATAGAAAATGAAGGTTTCTACAGGAAGTTGTCATGATGGCAATCTTCCCTCTGAGTCAGCAGTAGATTAATATTTAGGATGATGTTAGAGAGCACTGTAATGCTAGGCATACTATCTTTTGGATAGGAGATGATGAACATAACACAATATAGCTGGGACTTGTGGCACCAGCTATTATTAAGGTTGCCCAACAGTTCCCATTATAAGATGCTGTTTTAAGTTGCTTATAATCTTGCCAAACTTTAACTGTTTGAGCTAAAATGTTCCAGGCTGTGTTGGATGCCTTCCTCAACTTCAAGCTGGATGTTTTTGGAAAACTTCAACCAAAATAGATCAGCTGTTTCTGAGAATGATTGAAAAATACATTGTTTTGCCCATGTTAAAAAGTTCTGATGACCTTTACTTTTAAAAGCTCTCACGCCCTTGTGTTTTAGAGCAGGGACGTGAAATTTGGCAGGAGGGTGCCCTTGTGCCAGGAATGTAGCTTTTGCTGGCCCCATGAAAATCTGCCCAAATTCGACCCGTTGTAAGCCTTTGTAATGTAATAGTTCGCACATGCTCAGTAGATACTTCTCAGATTTTTAGCAACTAATTTCCCCAAAGATTCCACCGAAATGAGCAGCCTGGGCCTAAGCAAGACTTTCCCTGCAACTGCGGCTCTGGGCCCAGGGCCGGCTCCAGGCACCAGCACAGCAAGCAGGTGCTTGGGGCGGCCAACGGAGAGGGGCGGCACGTCCGGCTCTTCGGCGGCAATTCGGCAGCAGGTCCCTCAGTCCCCCTCAGAGGGAAGGACCTGCCGCCAAAGAATGAAGCCGATTGCGGCTTTTTTTTTTTTTCCGCTTGGGGCGGCAAAAACGCTGGAGCCGGCCCTGTCTGGGCCGCTCTGAGATGTGCTGCCTTTGGGTCAGAACTGAAATCAGGGAGCCTCTCTCTCCTGTTCTCTCAGTGATCCCCTCGCTGGTCCCAGGCAGGATGGAGGAGGAAGCTGCCTGATTCAAATGCAGAGGGGACAAGATCTGGACCTTTAGGGGAGGGCAGGGATAGTAGATTGGGAAAAGGAGCCTGGGTAAAGGGGAACTGGGAATGTGGGCTGTCATGGGGGAGAGGGAAACTGGGACTGGGATTTGAAGTAGGGGACTGGGACTGGCTGGCAAGGAAACTGGGACTGGTAGCCAGGAGTGGAGATTGGGACTGGATGAACGAGGACACTGGGTCTATGAGCCATGGAGGTTGGGGAGTGGGAGTTGGCTGGGCAAGGAGACTGATACTCAGAGCTGGGGGTGTGGGGAGCTGTGACTGTCTGGGCAAGGAAACTGGGTCATGGAGCTGAGGAGGAGAATAGGGTTGGGAAGGACAGGGACGCAGTGGTGGTGAAGCAACTGAGATCAGATGAGAAGCTTGGAATGGGAGATTTGGACTGGCTGGAAACTGGAAGTGAGAACCAATGGGGTGGGGAAGAAAGCAGACAGATCTGCCAACGAGCTGGGGTGTGGGTGGGAGAACCAGGAATAGCTGGCCAAAGAGATTGGAACACGCATCTAGGAGGGAGACTGACACCAAGATTGGATGAAGAGCTCAGAGACAGAGACTGGGACTGGGAACCAATAGGAACAGGGATGGTGGGAGGGAGGAGGGGGGTGATTTGAAGCCTGTGTGGGAGGGAAAACAGATCAGATGAGGAGCTGGAAGTCAGGGACTGGCTGGGCATGGCAACTGGGAGAGGGGAGGAGATTGGACCTGGGATATGGAGTCTAGAGTGGTGAGACTAGGACTTGCTAGTAAAGAGACTGGGACTTGAATGAGAAGCCTGAGGAGTGGAGACTGTGGCTGGTTAGATGAGGAGAATGAGACTGGGATGCGAGCAAGGGTGGGAAACAGACTGGACCGGTACAAGGACAGATTGGAGGGGATGTGTGTGTGTGTGGAATGCTACCAAATCAAATGGTGGTGTTTTATACCCAGAAACATGCTTTGTACTGGTGGTGTAAATGATACACAAGGTGCAAGGCTGCAGAGAATCAACCCCCCTATTTTAGAACTGAACATGTAGTCTGCTGAAAATTATTTTCAATGACAGTTTGTTTACACTTCTCCTGCCACAGTAAATAAGTAATGGCTGTATAGAGTGCTCCATCAAACCTCATACTGGGACTCTGAAATATAGGGGGTGGTTTGATAAGAGACAAGCCCTTTATTTTGTGTTAGGATGGCCGGCAATTCATCTTCATTTTATGAGTTATCCTCTCTCCTGTTTCTATAAATTTAACTTTGGTGTTGCTAGGGGACACATTTTAGCTAGGCTTCTCAATGTTCTTATAAGCTGGTTATCCAGATGGAGATGAAAAAAATGTTATGCATCCGTTCCTATTGTTTAGAAATGGAGATTTGGAGTTGGAAGACTTAGGATCTGTTCCCCATTTTATCCTGCATCTGTGACCTTGGACAAGTCACTTACTTTTCTATTTCTCAATTTCCCCATTTGTAATGTGGAAATCATACTGCTTCCCTTTCCTTTTGTAAACCTATTTGAGACCTTCAGATGAAAAGCACTAAATAAATGCAAAGCATTCCAGTTATTTAATATATTTTAGTGGATTTTAGGCTATTTCTACGCTACGAGCTCGGGGTGTGATTCCCTGTTCACGTAGACTTACTCATGCTAGCTCTTATCTGAGCTAGCGCGCTAAAAGCATAGTCTAGCATGGGCAGCAGCAGTGGCAGCGCGGGCTAGCTGCACCGAATACAAACCTGCCTGAGTCCAATGGCTACATACTTGACAAGGCTAGCCCCAGGCCACCTCTGCCCTTGATACCTGACTACATTACTGGTTTAAATATACTAGACAGATGAGAGCTGTCTACGTGTATGAGTATGTCTACATGAAATGGGAATCACGCCCCTAGTGTGTAGTTTAGATGTAGCCTTAGAGCTGTGAAACATATTGGATTGACAGTACTAGAAAATGAATCTGTCTTTTCATAAAACAAGTACAGTCCCAGCAGAAGCTTAAAAACAAGTAAACAAAAAAATGTCACCTAAAAACAGAGTTTAAATTCAACTGTAGCTACCCTGACTCTTGGTGCTCTCAATCCACTGGAATTAACTGAGTTCTCTCCCTGTAACTAAAAATCCTAATTACTCCCTTTCCCCCCTTAATATAAATGCCTAATTTAGGAAAAGTCTTGTCTTTTTCTTTAAATGCTTGTGCATCTGAACCTACAGTAGCTGGCACTTCGTTAGTCTAGTTGCTTTCATTCGCTGGACCCTCGCACTCATTCTTGTTTTTAGAATGTGAATACTGTACTGACAAAGATGGGTTTCTGTATATGTCTGCCAGTACTAAATTCATTCTAAGGTTTTTTATGTCATTAGGGTGGGTATTGCAAGGTGGTGATATTACACAGTCTTTCACATTCTTTTCTAGTGTGTGAGCAAATGTTCAGTCATGTAAAGACTTAAACTGTGTTGCTAGTTTTGTTATGCAAGGTTTTAGATAGAAGGGGTTGTATGAATCACAGGAGAGTTCATTCTCCACCTGGGTCTCCAATTAAAGCCAATACTTGATGCAGAGTTGCTCTCTGAAAAGAAGGCATTGAGGTTGGGCTGAGATTCCTGAAAGGCATGATTGCCTGCAAGCTGTTTGACCACCTCTGTTCTAGGAGTGGTGTAAATATGTAAAGAAAACAAGTTCCAGTTACAATATACCCCAGATTCCACATCATTGATTTCTCCTTCACTGGGACGTTGATCTTCAAAGCTCCAGAAATGTGTTGCCATTCCTCAGAGAGGCAGCAGTATAATACAATATAAAAACATCACGTCTGTCAGGGAGAGAGAGATATTTAACTCCTCTGATCCTCAGGAATAGTTAAAGAATTGGCTTGTAGGTTAAGGCACAAAATAGGAAGCAAGAAAATGAAATGTGACCCAAGAACTCCTTAAAGCCAGTAGACAAGGGGGTTACAGGAACGTTCTGATTCTGGTATGTACATTTTGGTTCACCAAAGAATGTCATGTGAGGTCTTAAATGAAAGTCAGGGTCTCACTGGTCATTAATATCATTGTAAAATGTATGTACAGATCTATGTAAGAAATATATATACATATATTTGAAAATATGGTCTTAGATTCTGTATCAAGGTCTGAGTCACCAGCAGAAACAGGTTTTCTGTCAAACAAGAGATGTTTATTCACGTCTCTTTCTGTTGGATGTAAATGAAGCATTGTAAGCAGGGCCGGCTCTAACTTTTTTGCCGCCCCAAGCAGCAAAAAAAAGCGCCGCGCTGCCGAACACCCCTGCGGAGCGCCGCGCTGCCGAACACCCCTGCGGAGCACCGCGCTGCCGAACACCCCCGCGGAGTACCTCGCTGCCAAAATGCTGCAGAGGACTTTGGGGATGAGGTAAACTTCTTTAGAAAGGAGGTTAACCTGTTAGTTAATTTTAATCTCTAGAAAGCATGTTATGATTTTATTTTATATGCAACCTTTTGTTTCCAATTTCCTTACTCACTTGAATCTTGACGCTTCGATAATAAACTTACTCTTGTTTTCCCATAGATATATATATAAATGCTGTGATATTAAGCAAAGTGCTGGACCAAAGCTGAATCTTACAAGCTGGTTATTTTGGGAACTGGAGACCTGGTATGTCTGTGAGTACCCAGTGTCAGGGGCTGGATATCACAGGGCAATGCTTCAAAAGGACTGGGATGTACCTGTTGTTAACCTGAAAAGCAAAGTAAGGGCTGGCATAGCCCAGAGGAGAGTGCTTGAGTGGCTAGAAGGCTGGTAGTGTTAGGAAACTGACATCCAGGTAAGAACAGGCAAGACTCCCTCATGCTGGAGGCCGGGGTTTACAAGGTGACTCACAGTCCTGGGTACCCTGAGAACTGTCACAGGGAGTACTCCTGAATTTTGGACAGTAAAGAGGGCTGAATTCTTAGTGTAAATTGGTTGAGGTCCATTGACTTCAATAGAGCCCTGACAATTAATACCAACTGATAATCTGGCCCTAAAAATCAGAGACCTAGGAAAACAAAATGGAATATAAAGCCAATATGTGCCAGTCACAATGTGAATTTCCTCTCAGTAGTGTGAATGTAGCTCACCACATGGACAAGCAAACAGTCTAATTTCAAAAGATGTAGTCTTAATACCAACCTGGAGCATTTATCTGCCTCTGTGTGGAAGCACTGGCATGGGGTTTTAGGGACCCCATCCCTGATATGTCCAGAGGTGTCCCATCTCAAATAAAACATACCAGGTGGAATTTTTCTGTAATTTGTTGTCATTGCCACAAAATAATAGTGTGTGCAGTTTAGCTGTGCAGGGTGTGGTCAGATTCCTGTCTGTCTCATTTACTTATCTATGTAAAATTCTCTTTCTGTAAATACACACTTCTGAAATGTTGCTTTCTGCAACCAATTTTGCAAGTAAAACACTCTTACTGGAAAGGAAATTAGCTATTAAAGCTGAGAGAATATCAGTGAAAACTGTTCACTGTTGTTGAATTCACCTAGGTCTGCGAAAGTTTTGGAAAGCACTGTTTAATTTTTTTTTAATTAGCAACATTTTGGTGTGTAAGTGAAAGGCTCCAAGTATAGAAAAGAGTGATTGGTATCACAAAGGAAAACTAGTGTGAGCTGAGATCCTGACAATGGATCTACAAAGGCTGTTGCAGAACAGACCTGTAATTAAAATAAAAGAGAGCAATGTATGGGAAGTGACAACCCTTGTTGATTGCCAGGAGAATTTCTTTTCACTGAGATTTCAAGTTGTCAGATCAGCTCCTTCTAATGAGAGTGTGGCTGAGTTATATGGTTGGTTGGTTATTCCAGGACAACAACAATAATCAACAAAAATAAAATATATGCTGAATAAGTAAAATTTTAATATTAAACCCCAACTCAATCTCAAAAGTTGTCTGTTGTCCGGCACTACTGGGTATAACTGCTGACCAGCAGGTGTACTGTCATAGAGTAGGAGGATTTATTTGGTAAAATTACAGTGCCATCCATCCTTAACATTCTGGGCCTGGACCTCCAGGGTGTGTCTACACTGCAGCTGTGAACAAGCCTCCCAGCCCAGGTAGACAGACTCACAATTAGTGGGGCTCAGGAGTCAGGGATGTTCTATGCACAGAAATTGCACCGATTTCTAAATCAATGTAGGTAAGTCAGTGCAACTCTCTTGTGTGGACATTGTTACATCTGTTGAGGAGTGGGTAAAATCCATTTAACTTAACAGAGATTAAAACCAAAAACAAAATTGAACCTAGTACTTCATTTCCACTGTTCTTCTATTATCAACATTCTTCAGTGTGGAAAATATGAAGTTTTTGGTGGCCTTGGGCATTCAGATTCTCGCCTGTTGAAGCTCTGGCATGTCATGTTAGATTTTGGGATGAACAATGCAACTCTAGTGCTGTATGAGACCTTCTGATTAATACAGTAACTCCCCGCTTAACGTTGTAGTTCTATCCTTGAAAAATGTGACTTTAAGTGAAATGATGTTAAGCGAATCCAATTTCCCCATACGAATTAAGGTAAATGTGCATGTGTGTGTAATGGTTTTTGTCACCAGACAAAAGACATTATATATATATATATACAGTATAAGTTTTAAACAATTTTAAACTATTTAATACTGTACACAGCAATAATGATTGTGAAGCTTGGTTGAGGTGGTGGAGTCAGAGGGTGAAAGAGGGTGGATTGTCTGGCTGCTCTTCTTGCTGTTCTTTCCAAAGTACTGGGGGGTGCTCAACCCCAGGCTCTCCACAGGCCCACCCCCACTCCATCCCTTCCCCCAAGGCCCCACCCCCACCCTGCCTCTTCCTGCCCCTGGTCCACCCCCTCCTCCCAAGTGCGCCGCGTCCTCGCTCCTTCCCCCTCTCCCCCAGCCTACTGAATGCCACGAAACAGCTGATTGCTGTGGGCGGGAGGCGCAGGGAGGGAGGGGGAAAGCCGCGCTGTGTCCTCGCTCCTCCTCCTCCCCTCCCCACCCCCCCAAGCCTCCTGAACACTGTGAAACAGCTGATGGCTGTGGGTGCAAGGTGCAGGGACGGAGGGGGGAGGCGGGGCCAACCAGCAGGTGGGAAGCACAGGGGGGGTGGAGGGGAGCTGATACAGGGGCTGCTGGCCCACCTGCTAGCTCCAACGGGCTGCTCTTCCAGAGAATCGTGCAAGTAGTGGACAAAGTACTGTACTAGCAGGCAGCGGCCAAACAACGTTATAAGAAAACATTGCGCAACTTTAAACAACTATGTTCTCTAACTGATCATTGACATAACAACGAAACAACGGTAACTGGGACGATGTTAAGTGAGGAGTTACTGTATTGGTTTTGCATGAGAACTGCTCCCCAACTACGCAAGTAGAAAAGAGAAAGGGTATTGAAATTATGTAAAATTTGAACGTTTACCATGTTAGCAAATGAAAAAATGTTTGTGACCAATGAGCAAAAAAGGATTACCACTGATAATACTGATCAGAACAGAAGAATTACAGTAGATAAGGAGGAGTAAGATCATCATCTGCCATACTCCCTGCTTCCCCAATACTTTTATTTTATACCCTCCACTATGCACTCTTCAGGTCTGTCTACTGACAAAATACAGCGGTATTGATGATCATAAACCAATTGATTGGTTTAATAGTGGAAAGTATATATTAATATTTGAAATTATCAGTGTCAAATAGTTTAAGCCTCAAGTTTAGGTCTGTGTCTGTGTTTAAAATAATTTAAAAAAAATGACCTGTGGGTTAAGCCTATAGTTGTTCAAGGTACTAACTACCATTGACTTAAAGTATGACTATTCAGGTGAGTAGGGCTGCAGGTTCCAGATTGTAAATAGAAGTATTTTTGACAGTTTAACTGTTTTCATTTATCATTTTAAACTAGAGAAACAGATAGTTAAACATTTTCCTGCACTGTGGGTAACCTGAACACCACAGCATTGTGCTGTGCTGTGAGGGGTCCTGGAGGCCAAATTTAGGCTGCTAAGTAAGAGATGAAAGTCTAGGACCTCCCTGGTAACATTCGTTGAAATGCTTCCAGTTCCATGTGCAGGCCAGTTAGACTGAGACCCTGCAGGTCTGCCTATGTGTGGCTTGGACAATGGTGTAGGGAGGAGGATTTTAGGTTTATTAGGAACTGGGGAACCTTTTGGGAAAAGAGGAGCCTATATAGAAAGGATGGGCTCAACCTAAACCAAAATAGAACCAGATTGCTGGCATGTAAAATTAAAAAGGTTGTAGAGGAGTTTTTAAACTAAAGGCTGGGGGGAAAGCTGAAAGTTGAGGAAAAGCACACGGTTTGGACAGATGCATTCCTTATGGGAGAATGTATTAACAGAATTTCTCTATATTCTAGCAAAGAGGAGATGATAAAAGTTGATAAAGTACAGATAGGAGCTGAAGAGATACAGTCAAATGAAAGAGAGTCCCATCTAGTTATATCACATGAAGGCAGATAACTGAATATTGACAAATTTTATAAGTGCTTGTATAAAAATGCAAGAAGCCTAAATACTAAAATGGGTGAACTTGAGTGCCTGGTATTACATGAGGGTGCTGATATAATAGGCATCACAGAAACTTCGGGCAATGATGATACTCAATGGGACGCAGTAATACCAGCATACAACATATATAGGAAAGACAGAGTAGGTTGTGTTGGTGGGGGAGTGGCACTACATGTGAAAGAAAGAATAGAATCAAGTAAAGTAAAAATCTTAAATGAATCAAATTGTACTGTAGAATTTCTATGGATAGAAATCCCAAGCTTGAATAATAGGAGTATAGCAGGAAGGTGACCAGGAAGGTGATGGTGATTATGAAATGCTCCAGGAGATTAGAGAGGCTACAAAAACAGAAAATGCAATAATAATAATAATAATTATTATTATTAATAAGGGGGATTTCAACTATCCCCATGTTGACTAGGAACATGTCACCTCAGGACAGGATGCAGAGATAAAATTTCTAGACACCTTTACTGATTGCTTCTTGAAGCAGTTAGTTCTGGAACCCACAAGGGGAGAGGCAATACTAGATTTAGTCCTAAATGGCACACAGGATCTGGTCTAAGAGGTGAATATAGTTGAACTGCTTGGTAATAGCTACCATCATGTAATTAAATTTAATATCCTTATGGCGGGGGGGGGAGAATACCAAAGAAGCCCACCACAGTAGCATTTAACTTCAAGAAGGGGAGCTACACAAGAATGAGGAAGCTAGTTAAATGGAAATTAAAAGGACCAGTCACACGTGAAATGCCTGCAAGAAGCATGGAAACTTTTAAAAAACACCATAATAGAGGATCAAACTATATGTATATCCGAAATAAAAAAAATAGTAAGAGGAACAAAAAAAGTCACCATGACTAAACTACAGAGTAAAAGGGAATTTAGAGGCAAAAAGGCATCCTATAAAATTGGAAGTCAAATCCTACTGAGAAAAATAGAAAGAAGCATAAACTTCTAGCAAATCAAGTGTAAAAATACAATTAGGCAGGCCAAAAAAGAATTTGAATAACAACTAGTAAAAGACACCAAAACAAACAGCAAAAACATTTTATAAGTACATCAGACGCAGGAAGCTTGCCAAACAATCAGTGGAGCCACTGGACAATTGAGGTGCCAAAGGACTACTCCAGGAAGACAAGGATGTTACGGAGAAGCTAAATGAATTCTTTGCATCAGTCTTCACTACAGACGGTGTGAGGTAGATTCTCACACGTGAGCCATTCTTTTTAGATGACAAATCTGAGGAACTGTGCCAAATTGAGGTGTTGATAGAAGAGGTTATGGAATAAATTGATAAATTTAACAGTAATAAGTCACCAGGACCAGGTGGTATTCACCCATGTCTGAACAAACTCAAATACAAAATTAAAGAACCTCTAACTCTCTGGTATGTAACCTATCACTTAAATCAGCCTCTGCACCAGATGACTGGAAGATAGGTAACATAAGGCCAATTTTTTAAAAAAGTTCCAGAAGTAATCCTGGCAATTACAGGCTGGTAAGCCTAACTACAGTATCGAAAATTGGTTATAACAATAATAAAGAACAGAATTATCAGACACATAGATGAACATGATTTGTTGGGGAAGAGTCAACATGACTTCTGAAAAGGAAATTGTACCTCACCAATCTATTAGAATTCTTTGAGTGGGTTTACAAACATGTGGACAAGGGTGATCCAGTAGATATAGTGTACTTGGACTTTCACAAAGCCTTTGACAAAGTCCATCATCAAAGGCTCTTAAGCAAAGTAACCAGTCATGGGATAAGAGGGAAGGTCCTCTCATAGATAAGTAACTGGTTAAAAGACAGGAAACAAAGGGTAAGAATAAATGGTCTGTTTTCACACTGGAGAATCTGTGCTCGGACCGGTACTGTTCAACATATTTGAAAATGAGGTGGAAAAAGGGTTGAACAGTGAGGTGGGAAAGTTTGCAGTCGTCACAAAACTACTCAAGATAGTTAACTCTTTGCAGTCTGCTTTGAACTTATAAAGGGATCTCACAAAAACTGGCTGACTGGGCAACAAAATGGCAGATGAAATTCAGTGTGGATAAATGCAAAGTTATGCACATTGGAAAATAATCCCAACTATACATATAAAATGATGGGGTCCAAATTAGCTGTTACCACTCAAGAAAGAGATCTTGGCGTCATTGTGGATATTTCTCTGAAAATATCCACTCAGTGTGCAGTGGCCATCAAAAAAACTAACAATGTTAGGAAGCATTAGGAAAGAGAGAGATGATAAGACAGTAAATATCATAATGCCACTATATAAATCCATGGTACACCAGAATACTGCCTGGTGTTCTGATCACTCCATCTCAAAAAAGATGTATTCGAAATGGAAAAGGTACAGAGAAGGGCAACAGAAATGATTAAGGATATGGAACAGCTTCCCTATGAGGAGAGACTAAAAAGACTACGACTGTTCAGCTTGAAAAAGAGACACTGAGGTGGCGGGGGGGATATGATAGAGGTTTATAAAATCACAAATGGTGTGGAGAAAGTGAATAAGCAAGCGTTTTTTACCTCTTAATGTAAAACAAGAACCAGGGGTCACCGAATTAAATTAATAGGCAGAAGGTTTAAAACAAACAAAAGGAAGTACTACTTCACACAATGCACATCCAGCCTGTGGAACTCATTGCCAGGGGATGTTATGAAGGCCAGAAGTATAACTGGGTTAAAAAAGGAATTAGATAATTTCTTGGAAGATAGGTCCATCAATGGCTATTAGTCAAGATGGTCACAGATGTGACCCCATGCTCTGGATGTCCATAAACCTCTGACTGCCAGATGCTGGGACTGTATGACGGGATGGATCACTCAATAAATTGGCCCGTTCTGTTCATTGCAGCCGAAGCATCTGGCATTGGCCGATGTCGGAAGACAGGATACTGAGCTAGATGGACCATGGTGCTAACTCAGTATGGCCATTTTTATGTTCTTATATGCTAATGTATGAAAATCAGAAAGTGAAACCAACCTGTTTCATTGTCCAAACTAAGTGCAAAGAGCAAACAAAAAGGATAGCTGATGGTGATATTAGTGAGAAAGAAAAGGAAATGTCTTATAGAATATTTGGTTTGTGTACAGGCAGTAGCCATTTAAAATAGTAAAATAATATGGAAACAGCTAACTGGCAGAAGGCTTCTGAGGGAGAAGGTCTACTTTGGCAGAGGGTGTGAAGGCCCCAAAAGTGGGAGGTTCTGACTTTGGAGAGAGCTAAACTTGTGCTACCCTGTTATGTACTGATGCGACCCCATGAAATGCATCCCCCAGCAGGGCTCCTATGGAGCCCCCACTACTCTTCATGGAAAACTCAAAGGGGAGGGCAGTGGTGGTACAATTGCTTACCCTCGCTTGGAAGAATCCCTCAGTAGCATGCTGTCACAGGGAGATGTTATTCATGCCTCCTTCCACAGGCTTCAGGGGATTTGACACTTTATAATCAGGCACTGGTGGCCATTTGAGGAATGACTGTGTTGTTACAAACCAAGGATTTAGTCTTTATGTGCAGTCAGGTGGGGAAGGTTGGTCCTGAAAGTGGTTTTCTGAACATAACCGTATGTGTTAAATACAACGAACTGTTTTTGAAGCAGTAGAGGAAGCAGACTGAAAAGTAGATGAGCTCATATTTATTTTAGTATAGGAGTTGTTTTAATTACTGAGAGCAAAGGTTCACTGGCCAGGGAATGCAGTAAATTTTTATTGCGTCTCTATTACAAAGCTGGTATAAGTCTGAAAAATGTAATGCATTTCATCTCCCAAATCCATGAAGTCTCATTATACTTTAAATACCTTTTGTGATGCATGACTAAGTAGAACATGAACAATACTGCCTTCAGTGCTGTGTGCTTTCTCTCTGGCTTAATCTGGCACAGTTTGTTTGGAGCGATTGTTTCAAAGTTTGATGAGCATCTATCTACCTGAGCATCATGTTGACAAAATCTGGTCTGGATATAAGGAGAAAAGATGCTCATATGATCAGCTTTGTTCATATAAACCAGTGTGATGGGGCGCTAAGGGGTTAATAGAGCCCTAGGGAGGATGCACAGGAGGCAGCCAATCAAAGAAGGGCTGAAGGGAGCAGCCAATCGGGGCCAAGCAGACCTATATAAAAAGGGAGCTGCAGGGAAGAGGACAGTTCTCTACTGGGAGCCCAGGGAGGAAGGATGGACGGACTGTGTCTCTGGAGGGCTGAGAGAACTGTCAGCACCCTGGAGAGAGCAGTGCTGTTAGCAGGACTGGGGGAGCAAGAGACAGCTTCTGGCTGGCTGCTGGGGTTTGCAGGCTGAGGCCCTGGGGCCATGAGGAATTGGACAGACAATTCGCTGCAGTTGCCACTAAGGGAAGTGGCTGAAAAGTGGATAGCAGGTCCCCTGGAAGAGGGGAGCACAATGTGTCATATGGCTGGATGGCTGTGTCACTGAAGAGGACACTGCGGTCCTTGGAGAGACGTGGGTCCTAGAGCAGGAGTGATGGCAGCGAGGCAACACCCAAAGAAGGTGCACTAACATGTAGAGCTAATTCCCAAGACAGCCAGCAGGAGGCGCTACAGTGGTGAGTGAGCCCCGTTACAACCAGGATGAGTGATGCAGGAATCACTTTCATAGCTTGTTCAAAATAATGTTTACCACTTTCAAATTCTTCCTCGTCTAATTGTTTTTGATTCCCTGCCTGTTACTAAGTAAGTCTAGCATGAGATATAACAAAACTAAAGAAAAAGAAAGAATCAAGGGTTTAAGAAGAAACTGGAACAAGAGCTGTGCCTGTCACCACACTGACTAGTTTATGTGTGTGTTGCCTGGGTATGTTCTCTTTTAACTATAAACTCTTCAGGGCAGGGGCTGACTAGCTCTGTGTTTATACAGTGTGTAGGACAATGGGGTCTGGATCCTGCCCTGGTGAGAGCAGAGGGTAGGGAATCCCTTTCTCCCCTAACACGCCAGGTGCAGAGCAGAGATAGCCACTGCTGCTAGCAAAGCTCAAGGCCCCAGAAGGATCTGTTGGGATGGCATAGTGTCACATTCTGGTGTGCAATACAGACCAGTGAGGGGTTGTGTCACCACTTGCCCTGCAATCCTGGGTGCCTTACTATGCTTTGCTGCTGTAGCTCCTAGGATGGGATGCTCACAATGCAGGTCACACCCTGAAGTGGCTGTTTGCTAGACAGCTCTAGTTCAGCAGCTCTGTATGTCTGCTTCCACCAGCCTTGGTTACAACCAGCAAGGTGATCCCAGCACACTCCCAGTCCTGAATTTTTCCAAAACTGTACGATCTGCAATATCCAGCCCCCTCCTGAACAGCTCAGAGAAGTGATAAGGTCTGATGGTTCCTCATAAGAGGCAAAGGCACATCAGCTTTTTAACTTAGGTGGGGTAAATACACCTTTCCCTTTAAAAACAGCACTGAATTGGTTTATAGTAAAAATAAAACAAATGTATTAACAATAGGACATCGGTTAAATGATGCCAAGAAAAAGGAGTAAGTTAGAAAGAGTTACAAGCAAATAAAAAGCAAAAACATGCATCTAAAACTTAACCTAGCAAAATACAGGTTTTGTTCAAGATGTAAGATCTCTGGATGCATTACATTTAGATATCTCCCAAAGTCACTGACCTCTCCAGCGGTACAGTGCCCTGTAAACCCACAATGGGATGAAGATAAATGGAGCCTATTTATTCACCAGCTAGGGTGTGCTCCAATGATCTACTCTTCTAGAGACTATAGTACTGACAGCTGAGCCACTGTCATTTCCTTTCTCCTGAAGGTGTTTGTTTGGGGGAACAAAAAGCTCATGTGTCCCTTTAAAAAAGGGAAATACAACTTTTGTAAAAAATTTCAAATCAGCTTTCGTAGATTCCGAGGACAGAAGGAACCACTGTGATCATCTAGTCTGACCTCCTGTATGATGTCATGGAACTTCCCCACAATAATTCCTAGAGCAGAGCTTTTAGAAAAACATCCAGTCTTGATTTAAAAATTGCCTCTGATGGAGAGTCCATAATGGCCCTTGATAAATTGTTCCAATGGTTAATTACCCTCACTATTTACTGATCCATTCACCCACCTATCCCCCTGCACATGCTCACAGGGACCACACACAGTCTAGTCCTACATGTTTAACCAGTTCAGACTTAGAATTCTTGATTGCTTTCAGTGGTTAATTAGGGAATTACAAAATATTGATTTTTTTTTATAGGCAGCAGGAAAATGTTTTTATACTGTGAAGCCAGGTGAAGTTCACTGATAAACTGCATTTGAACACAGAGTGCCATCTCTGTGTAATACATCTTTCCTCTTATCTTTCAGCAGTCTGTGAAATCAGCACACTCTCTTCCTCATTTATCACCTTACCTTTTTGCTGGATATTTTTTTATTTCGGTACCCTACCCACTCCTTTTTTTCAGTCTTTTCTAAGCAAAACACAAACCCAATAATGTGAGAATTCAAGGTGAGCTTTCGGACTCATGAGGCCTGATTCTCCAAGGTCTGGCATATTCTGTAGTCATTTTATACTCACATTTCACAGGTGTAAATGACTATTTAAGGTGCAAGGCAGTGGAGAATTTGGTCCATGGTGTTTGGAATTGGGCAAAATTAGTTCATTCATTAGTATTTGCATGTATAGCCACAGATTGTTGCATCATATATTTCCTATGTGTGCACAGCATGGCTACCACATTTCACCGGAGGAGAGGATGCATTTCAGTACTGTGTACAAACAGCTATGCATATTTATCACACAAGTGATTCATTTTGCATTTGTCAACTAGCAGCAGCCAGATCTTTTTTTTGGGAGGTGGCTTGCCGTGGTTTAAGGGATCACCCAGTTGTTGTTAGTAGTGGAGACAGAGGGATTATTCCTGTAATACTTCTCATTGCTTCTCAGGTCAGCCTCATTCTCTGAGGATTAAATTAGAGGATCAAATGTACATTCTGGGACATTTTCCTCTAGGGCAGGGGTGGGCAAATATTTTGGCCCGAGGGCCACACCTGGGTGGGGAAATTGCATGCAGGGCCATGAATGTAGGGCTGGGGCAGGGGGTTGGGGTGCGGGAGGAAGTGCGGGGTGTGGGAGGGGTGCACTGTGCAGAAAGGGGCTCAGGGCAAGGGTTGGGGTGCAGCAGGGGGTTGGGATGCAGGAGGGGTGCGGAGTGCAGCAGGTGGCTCAGGGCAGGTGGTTGGGAGCTCAGGGCAGGGGGTTGGGGTGCAGGAGCAGTGCGGGGTACAGCAGGGGGTTGGGGGCTCAGGGCAGGGGGTGTGGGGTGCAGGAGGGGTGTGGGGTGCAGGCTCCAGCCCGGCATCACTTACCTTGAGTGGCTCCAGGGTGGCAGCGGCATGCAGTGGGGCTAAGGCAGGCTCCCTGCCTGCCCTGGCCCTGTGCCGCTCCTGGAAGCGGCCTGCACCACATCCCTGCAGCCCCTGGGGGCGGGGAGGGGGTGACAGAGGGCTCCACGCGCTGCCCTCACCTGCGGGTACTTCCCCTGAAGCTCCCATTGGCAGCGGTTCCACATTCCTGGCCAATGGGAGCTGCGGGGGGCGGTGCCTGCAGGCAAGGGCAGCACTCAGAACCCTCTCCCCCACCCTCCCCCAGGGGCTACAGGGACGTGGTGCCAGCCACTTCCAGGAGCAGCGCAGGGCCAGGGCAGGCAGGGAGCCTACCTTAGCCCTGCTGCACCACGGGGCTGGCAATCCCGCGGGCCAGATCCAAAGCCCTGATGGACTGGATCTGGCCTGTGGGTTGTAGTCCGCCCACGCCTGCTCTAGGGGATCCCTTGTATCTTATTGGAATCCCAAGGATCTCCCCACAACTTTACATCATCCTGACCCTCCTTCATAGGCATCATCCTTCTGGCCAAGGAGGGTGGAGAGGACTCCCTTTAGAAGTGATCTGAGAGCTACTGCTGAAAAGCATTATGCAAGTGCTAAGCATTTATAAATATTATAAACCATCCTAAGAAGGTCACTGTTGAGTTATAGTAACTCACAATCTCTCCCCCTTCATCACTTCTCCCAAGACTGCATGCCGTCTCCACAGTACTCTCAGCCCCAACATAACTAAAGAATCAAAAATTGATTGTGAGTCTCAAATATATTTCTAAGTATCAGAACTACTTTTGGTCTCACTTATCTAACAATTCAGTAACTCTTGCCACAAAAAGCTGAATTTGGACTCAACAGGCCTGTTGCTTGCACTGTGCATTTGGCCACATGATCAAAGCTAGGGTGACCAGACGTCCCGATAAAATCAGGACCGTCCCAATATCTAGGCGTTTGTCCCACGTCCCGACCAATGTTTGTCCCGATATTTTGCGGCACTCCGGGTTTCTTTTGCTCTGCTTTCTCCCCCCCCCCCCCCCCCCCGCCGCACCCCTCTTTTTTTTTTTTTTTTTTTTTAG
>NW_020664447.1:37690200-37794169 GCF_002925995.2 Terrapene triunguis
CCCCCCCCCCATGGTCCCCCTAATGAAAGTAAATATTCTATACACTTTGTATCAAAGTGTACCACAGCATATGGTCCATTTTTAACTTCATCTTGCATTTATAATGCATCTTTAAAGTAATGCTAAAGTGATGTTTCTTCCTGGAGTCATACCACAAGCTGTGATTCTGTTATATCTCACAAGTATTCAAAGGAAAACCTAGAGGGTTACAAGAAGAGTTCTTAGGTGATTCAGTATGAGGAATACGTCCCTTTGATTCAGTATTGAACCGATGCCGCATCATGGTGTTAGGGGCACTTTGCTGCCAGAGGCACCATCTTCTGAATGAGACACACAATTGAGGACCTACCCTCTTGTTGTCATTAACAATCCATTTGTCCTTTTTGTAAAAAATAGAGGTGTTAAATCCACTGTTCTTTTTGACTTAATTCCATTTTCCCTTCCTAAATTCCCCTGCATTCTGAATTGGGTATGGCATTCTTCAATTCCTACCTTAATCTGTTGTGTAGTGCTCCTGAAGACTTAAACATTTTACTTCAAAAGTGCTGCCTTTCCATTGAAAGGTAAGGAATATATTGGGATCACTTTACCTATCTCATAGGTACATTGTGACGCTTAATGTTTTTAAAGCATTTTGGGGTCTTGGATAAAAGATGATCTACAAGTGCAAATTATCATTGCTATAATGTGAGGCTCTAGGGTGGCTTGCTAACATATAAACATAGTATTTTAGATAGTAATAAGCAAAGAGTTCTATAATTTACTATCTCTAGGTACCATGTTGTCCCTCTTGGCCCACAGCAATAAGGGATAATTTCTGTAGAACCGCCCCAGTATAGCTCCATGTAAAAAGGAGACTAATGTGAAAAGGGAGCTTTTTAACTTATTTTTTTGCCACTGCCATGTTCCATTCTCATAACATCCCAACAGCTTGTCACAGGTTTTACCAATGTCATCAAAGTGGTGGGCATCAGCAGGCTGCTGCTTGCTGAGCTTGTGACTGGTTGGTTGGAACACACCAGTCAATCACAAGCCAAGAAGTTCCCTTTTATATAAACAGACACTCTTTGGGCCTGAGGAAAGACAGCAGAGGACAAATTGCATCCTCTGGATATTTGCAGGGTGATAATGGGCGGTAGCAACAAAGCCAGAAATCTCTCAATTGAATGAGGAAATGTTGCCAATATTTTCAGAAATACAGTATTTAAATGTTAATCACTGACGTGACATACCTAATGTCATGTCCTGAGGAGTAACATGAGACAAGTATCTCAATAGCACAGTGCTTATGTGGACTCTTGGGAACAAACAAATTCAGAGATGCAGAGCTTGATTTTTCTCTTATTTACACTTGCTGTACATCAGTGTAATTCTATTGACTCTTGATTCTCACTACATAAGAACGGCCAAACTGGGTCAGACCAAAGGTCCATCTAGTCCAGTATCCTGTCTTCCAACAGTGGCCAATGCCACGTGCCCCAGAGGTAATGAACAGAACAGGTAATCATCAAGTGATCCATCCCGTCACCCATTCCCAACTTTTGGCAAATGGGCTAGAGACACCATCCCTGCCCATCCTGGCTAATATCCGCGACAATACCTATTGATGGACCTATCCTCCATGAACTTATCTAGGTTTTTTTTGAACTTCCGTGAGAGCAGAATCAAACCCAACGTATCCAAGTATTCATAAATGTAAATATTACATAATGTATGTGAGTGACAGTGGTACAGCCATTGTTCAATAGCCTTTGAGCCTGGGGGTCAGATCTGGGTTGGCTTTCCCCTTGGGAAGCACAAGAAGATTCCTAGATCTAAACATACAAATGTTTTCTAGGTCTAAGGTTTCATAGTAACAAAATTAAGCAAATACACTTTGATATTGTTAAAGTATATTTTATCTGGTTGCAATAAGTGGAATGTTGTCCACTGATTGGAGTTGGTGGGGTGAAGTGCTGGAAATCCTGGGTTCTGTTTCTGGTTCTGCCACGGATTCACTTGGGTGACATATTCACTCACTCTTGGCTTCAATTTAGATATCTGGAAAATGGGGATAATATCTACCCCAAGGAACGTTGAGAGACTTCATTAATGTTTGTAAAGTGCTTTGCAATCCTTAGATGAAAAGTGTTATGTAAATACAATTTATCATTATTATTAAAGGTTTTTGGCACATTTTCATACTTTGTTGGAGCATTGTATATATTAACACCAGCCTGTTGCAGGGTAAATTTCTCTCCAGCGATGCTCCTGTCCACAATGCTGAAAGAACTTGGCACAGTCTTGTTGCATTTGGACAGAGTGAGTTGGCGGTGATTGGGATACTGTTTGCCAAGTAAGTCTAATCACCGACCTCACCACCACTGCTGAACCTGACAAGAACACGTGTGCTCAATTTCATCATGTTAGAGTGAAAAATAGTCCTAAATTTACGTAGCTGCTTAAATATTTCCACTTGCATCTCTACATAGCAGGTCCAGTTACTAAAAAAATAATGAGGTGTCAGATAGAGACTTCTGTTTCCAGGCTATACTAGGAGCAGATGCAATTTCGACATACAGATCACCCCTGCTCTGTGCAGTATTCTTTCTCTGACTTTTTCAATATTCACCTAGATTCCTTCCCTTCATATAACCATCACAGAAACAAAACTTGGTGCCATCTGCAGGAAGCTTCTCAAGATTGCACTATAAAATTTCAATAAAACAGCTCACATAAAACTAAAATGAGTAACTTTTTACAAATGAAGAGAGATAATGGCTTGTGCTGTAGCCTTTGATTTTAAGAATAAACATTTCCTTCTTAAAATGCATTCATATTTATAACCAAAAAGCGATAATGTCATTTCAGTTATACATACAGTACTTTATACATACAGTACTTGGACAAAACAAAAGTCTTAATTCAGTATTTGTGAAAGGTCCCTTAGCAAGAATACAAGAAAGCACCATAGATGTATGCACTTGAGCATAATTTGCAAGTCCTCAAATAGCAGCTGTTACATTAATGAGTATACACAGCTGACTTTTACTTCATCTTTTCTTAATGAGGTTCAATGTAATTTCTTCTTCAGCTTTTTTTCATTAAAAGCTTCAGAGAATTTTAGTTCAGTTTGGACTTACCAGACTCCCCTGGGAGAAATTCCTCCCCCCTATCCCTACCAGTGTGTCAGAAATCCTTTATTATGTGACTTGTTAGGGGCTACTGGAATTGAATTGCCTCCTAATGCATCTTAAACAGCTTTTTGGCAGCCAAGAATAGCCAATCAACTATCTTGTACTTCTGTCTCTTTATTTGTATTCAGTCTATCTCCAATTAGCTACCTCAAGTGAAGAAAATACTCAAAGGCTAAATAATTTATTTGTGTGTGTGTGTATGTTAAATTTCATTAATCCAGTCTGTTTTACTTCTTTGCCCATTTCTAACTAGGAAGCACCTCTTCTGAAAATTGTAATGTTTGGAAGTTGAAATTGCCCTCCTGGTGATAGATGGATGAATGAATGTGGTATATGTAAGGATAGTATTTGAAAACTGTTTCAAAACCAGTACTCTTTCTGAATTAGGACAATTGGATATCTTCTCCTTAGAACCACCCTTCAGCTTTTAACTCATGAGCCCAGACAACCCATTTTGACCCAAGCCCAGATAGCCTTTACTATTTGAGAATCCTGGCCAAAAATGCAAAGCTTTGCCTGCATCTTTCATTAGCAACTTAGCCTCATGATGCTAACTAAATATTCCACAGTATCTGTCAGCGTTAACCTTGCACTCTATCAAAGCTAAGTTATGATAAGACAGTGTTTATACCGCAGCAGTATTAAAAATAAAAAGACTGCCAGTCAAACTTCTGATGACACACAGAGTATTGAAATAAATAGCGGATAATGCACAACGTGTTGAAATAAATGTGCATTATCCGCTATTTATTTTTATACTAAAATATGCCATGACAGTAATAGCAGGCAGTGTATTAGAGGCAGTTATCAATTATCACTATTTTGTGAGACAAATTTACTAATTGCTCTGTTTGAAACATGCTTTCAGTGAAGACACCATGAATAACTGATTTGCGCTATTCATTTGGACACTGTGTTCTTGGAATTACTTGTGATGGAACACAGTACTACCCAGTTAAGACAAAAATACAGCTTTATTTTGTAGAGAAGCTTTCGTGGAAAATTATATCCCCAAATGCCTTATACTTATGCCAGATGGTTAAAACTAGAGATGAGCCCAACCTAAGATGTCCAGATCTAGCTCTAAACTTCTCAAATTCCAAAGGGCTTTGGGTTCGTTGTTTCAGTTCAATGGTCCGTTTGTGTGTAAGGAGCAGGTGAGGGGAGGGGAAGCATTTCCAGTTACAATGGGGAATAACAGCAGAGAGGGAGAAATTAAGAGGTTTTAAGCAAGGGGGACAAGATATATTTTCTGATGAGATTTGTGAAGAGCTGAAGATTTGATGACAGGTACAAGAAAGCTGTTCCAGATGGCCGGAGCTGCGGATGAGGAGGTTGCTGTATCAGCAATAGTGACATTACTTGAATGGGAAGCTCAGAGGCCAACGTTACATAAAAATGGTGACCAGAGAGACTGAGATGCTGGACATACAAATAAGTTTAAACATCAACTAGAAATCTGTGTGGGGACATTGGACTTATATGAGAACGGTGTGATATGGTTGTGCTTCACGTCAGAATGCAGGGAACATCAATCTATGTATGCTGTAGTCTGGAACTTGACAGGTCCATAGAAAAGGGAGTGACGGTAGTCAAGATAAGAGGAGATGAAGGTATGGATGGGGGATGAGGCAATAGCATGCATCTCCAGTTTTCTGAAGGTGATGACAAATATACTTGTAGAGGTAGTAAAGGAAGAGAAGAAAAGTTTGTCTCTAGAATGAAAGGTCAAAATTGAAGATGGAGATAGATTCTAGTTTGTGTTCTCATGATCTTTTAGGAGTTTGAAAATGTCTCTCTGCCTTTAAAATACTGACTGAACCAGAATGCCTGCAGGAATGTTGGGGAACACAGCTATGGGCACCTTTTGAAAGAGTGCAATGTATACCCCATCTTGCACTGCACCTTTTCTGCTGACTGGTGCAGCAGATGAACAGTGCAATAGCTGTATTACTTTGGTTCGTCTAGTGCAGTGTTTCTCAATCTTTTTAATACCAGGGACTGGCATGCTGCCTTCCTAAACTGTGACAGGGAGATCTCAGAGACCAGTGCTCATCTACGGACTGGTTACTGAGAAACACTAGTGTCCCTGTTTGTCCTAGACATCTTGAGTGTGGGCAACAAAATGGCAGATGAAATTCACTGTTGATAAATGTAAAGTAATGCACATTGGAAAACATAATCCCAACTATTCATATAAAACAATGGGGTCCAAGTTAAATGTTACCACTTAAGAAAGAGATCTTGGAGTCATTGTGGATAGTTCTCTGAAAACATCCACTCAATGCGCAGTCAAAAAGGTGAACAGAATGTTGGGAATCATTAGGAAAGGGATAGATAAGACAGGAAATATCATACTGCCTCTATATACATCCAAGGTACGCCCACATCTTGAATAGTGTATGCAGATGTTGTTGCCCCATCTCAGAAAAGGTACAGTACAGAAAAAGGCAAAAAATGATTAGGGGGTATGGGGAGAGATTAATAAGACTGGGACTTTTCAGCTTGGAAAAGAGACAACTAAGGGGGAATATGATAGAGGTCTATAAAATCATGATTGGTGTGGAGAAAGTAAATAAGGAAGTGTTAATTACTCCTTCTCATAACATAAGAACTAGGGGTCACCAAATGAAATTAATAGGCAGCAGGTTTAAAACAAACAAAAGGAAGTATTTCTTTACACAACACACAGTCAACCAGTGGAACTCTTTGCCAGAGGATGTTGTGAAGGCCAAGACTATAACAGGGTTCAAAAAAGTACTAGATAAATTCATGGAGGATAAGTCCATCAATGGCTATTAGCCAGGATGGGCAGGGATAGTGTCCCTAGCCTCTGTTTGCCAGAAGCTGGAAATGGGCAACAGGGGATCGATCACTTGATGATTACCTGTTCTGTTCATTCTCTCTGGGGCACCTGGCATTGGCCACTGTCAGAAGACAGGATACTGGGCTAGATGGACCTTTGGTCTGACCCAGTATGGCTGTTCTAATGTTCTTGAGCACTAGGGCTTGGGTTTTCAAAGGCATTTAAAGGTGTTAAACATCCAAATGCCATTGATATGTGATGGGTATTGGCATCTAATTCCCATGGGTCCTTTGAAAATCCCTGCCTAGGAATGCTGAAACAAGAATTGTGGCTGCATCTTCTGCAAGTATGAACCTTCCCTCCCTGACACACACACACGCACCCAACCAAGCCTAACTACAATCAAGTGCTGCATATTTGAAAAAGAAAATTGTCAGTTATTTTAATCCAATGTAAAATTTAAAAATGTGACTAAAATATGCAATGGAAAATATGGTTGTTCTATAGTAATGCCTCTCCGGTGTCTAATATTTCCTTGGGCACTTACATTGTGGTGTTTGGATCTATTTACATTGCTTCTGGCCCTGGAAGTATCTCCTCTCTCTCTCTCTCTCTCATGTTCCAAACTGTGCATCCGTACCTAAGTTAGATTCAAGTCTGAAGTCGCAATTAAATGTGGTCGCTTGTATAATTTCGCTGATTAATTGGCCAGTGATCTGGCCTATAATTAGCATCATAGGTCTATAAATTACCATTATGTTAATACAGAAATAATTGCAGGTACTGAGGCTGGTAATAAGTTGCATTTTATATCCTTCTGTAATAGCAATGTTTTATCACTCATTTATTGAGAACAATTAAGTTTCAAGCCCAAGGTGCAATGTGCAATTCACAGTCGCACACAAATAGTACATCAATTTATAAACCTGCAGGGGAAAAGGTAGTTGAAAGGACATGAATAATACCCCAGGCCTGAAGGAAAAAGAGAGGAAATAAAATGGAAAAAAACAAAAAAACAAAAAAACCTGCCAAAAGTATGGTCCTTTCAGTGTAACCTAGATACAAAAGAGTGCTGCCTTTCTCCACCTACCCTACCCCCATATCTGAGCTGTATGTGTATCAGCACTGTATGCTTTTGTGAAGGATATCATACTTTCTAAGAGGCACAACAAAGTAAACTGAAAGCTTGCGGAGCTCTCACAAAGAAATCATAGGGGTTGTCATGCTTGTGTGCCCATACACAATGTTACTGTTATTTTTAATCAGAAAACCTAGTACAAACTACTAGAAGGGCAGCACAAATACTAAGCACTCCCCTGGCTCTCTGTACTTTATGTTCACACTTGTGGAAACAGAGCATGTATGATTAGTTTCTAATGTTCGGTGAACAAAAAACAAAATTTATAACATGCAAAAAAAACCCCATTCTGTAGAAAAAACTGATGCAGAATAAGTGTCCCTTTGGAGACTGATGATGGTGTAAATACTCCTGCTGCACTGGGTTCCCTTCTCTCTCCCTCCAAGAGATGATAGTGGGCCTGCCTCTCATTGAGAGTAGTTTGGCTCACCTTCCACATAGCTGCCTCTTTTCTGTCTTGCTCTGCCAGCTTGCATTACCTTTATTTATATTGAGCACAGTAAAGCCCAGCCTCTGAAATGCTGAAAGGCTTTTCTCTCATTTTGGCTGAGCTCAAAAATACTAGGTGTTCTGAAGTGACTTCTTTCTGGCTGGGATACAGGACCATTCCCGACACATGTTCATCAGCACAACCTGACCTCCTTTTAACCCAGCGGATCTACTTAACAGTGAAACCACATTGTGAAAAGCAGCTAATTGGTTTAAAAAAACTCATTTTTTTTCCTCTAAGAGGGTTTTCTGTAAACTCACTAGAGGGAACGAAACCAGAATGCAAACAGTAGTTTGTAAATATACGTAAACACATGATGTTTTATATAATGTCTGTCATGCCAACTGCATTCTAAAACTTTACCAAAGTAAACAGGGTGGTTGAGTATCAGGAAAGAAAATGTTCAGGGTTTTCTTTGTTTCTTTCTGAGTTGTGGATTCGGTTTGCTTTAGAAATAAACAATGGCAGAAGGTAAGAAAATTGAAGATTGGATCAAGGAGAAAGGAGGCTGTCAGTTATGATTGTATATGAGATGTAGAGTTTGAGGTGAAGACACAGGAAGAGTGTATCAGACCCTAGAAGCAGGTAACAGAAGATTCTCAAACCCCCAGTGCCAAAATTGTTTGAAGGGAAAAAGAGGAAGTCACTACTAAATGAGATGAGCAAGTGGGATAAGAGCAAAGAAACATAAGAAAAAACAGAGAAGTAGAGCACAGGGGTGGGTGTGGGATGGATATTCACCTGTGATAACACAGAGAACCCATAAAAGTGTGGATTGGAAGGCCCGATCATCTACTCTGACCTCCTGTATGACACAGATTATAGAATTTCACCCATTTACAGTGTACTGAGCCCAATAATTTGTGTTTGACCTCAGTGACCTGTGTGTGTTTGAGCTGGCTCGCCACTGGAAAAGCTCTCACTTTATCTATGTTGCTGCTGCTGTTCTTGTCACTTATAGATTGTGTGTTTTTTCTTTCTGGACCAAGAGATAGTTTATCACATATAGGGAACAACTCTTGACATTGATACATTTTTGTACCCATTGACCTTGGTAAAGCAGGAAATATTACAGGTATCCAATCCACCGTACAGACTAAACATTTAGAATCCTATTCTCCCATAGTAATAACTTAAGCTGAGAGTCATCCAGAAGAAATCAGTGTGACGGTTCTTGGAATAATGTATTATTCATAGAATAAAGAGGCAGATTTGGGCCCTTGATGTTTAATTAGTGATGTTATTTGACTGGTCCAACATTTTTGTGGTTCTTATCCTCAGGCTGTTAAGCTGTTTTGCTAGTTTTCAGTGACTTCCTGTGGCCAAGTGAGGGAAGTTGTTGTGACTGAGGACATTAAGGCAATTGGAAAATCCTCCATTGATGACTAATTATAAAGCCTCTCTTTTTGTTTAAACAACATGGGGGGGGGGGAGAGGAGAAGGCGGCAACGGCGAGGCTAACCCCATTAACCCCCTATCTATGCCACACAAGTACTCCATCTATTAAATAGTCAGCTGGAAGAGGAATCCTGTCTTTAAAAAAAAAAAAAAAAAAAAAAAAAAAAGTCTCACCACTAGGAAGATTTTTGGTGTTGTTCTGCCTGATTGTTCCTTTCCTTGGCTCCATCTTGTTGCTTGAGTGTAACTCCCAAACACAATTCCTCTTCTTCCTGTGGGCTTTACATTCTCCAGAAATGTATAGGTAGTTATGTCTCCCCTAAGTTATCATTCAATCAAACCAAGCATCTTTAGTCTTTAATCTTTTCCTCCTAGTTGATTCCTCTGGCCCCATAATTATTTTGTTGTCTTTACATAAGAATGGCCATACTGGGTCAGACCAAAGGTCCATCAAGCTCAGTATCCTGTCCTCTGACAGTGGCCAATGGTAGGTGCCCCAAAGGTTATCATCAAGTGATCCATGCCCTGTCACACAATCCCAGCTTCTGGCAAACAGAGGCTAGGGACACCATTCCTGCCTATCCTGGCTAATAGCCACTGAGGGACCTATCTTCCAAGAATCTATCTAGCTCCCTTTTGAACCCTGTTATAGTACTGGCCTTCACAACACCCTCTGGCAAGGAGTTCCAGAGGTTGACAGTGCGTTGCATGAAAAAATATTTTCTTGTGTTTGTTTTAAACCTGCTACCTATTAATTTCATTTGGTGGCCCCTTGTTCTTGTATTATGAGAAGGAGTAAATAATACTTTCTTATTTACTTTCTCTATACCATTCATGATTGTATAGACCTCTATCATATCCCCCCTTAGTCGCCTCTTTTCCAAGCTGAAATTACCAGAATTACCTACAAACAACATCAAAGCTTATGCAGAAGCTGTAGCCTGAAATAAATGTCAACATTACAATTTTAGCAAGCTCACGTGTAAATCCCTAAAAATAGGATTTTGATCATACAAAAAGAGGCAGACACTTTTTTTTTAATAATTAATATTGTATTTTTTAAATTAAAGTACACGTATATAGAATATATTAATATATTACAACTATAAATCACAATACAAGTGACTAACCGATCATGATGTAGACACCTGGCTTATAACTATTTACTGTGCAAAGCATTCTCTCACTAACCACTAGTGAATTATATGTGAGCAAGTTGATATTGTGAAACAGTTAATAAAACAAAATAATCCAAAGGAGAGAACAGAAGAGAGTGGTTGTGATGGGGTGTCCACCCCCACACAATGCCTGAAGGGGTGAAGGTGGCTAGCTGGGCCAATTAACTGCCCAGGTTGCACCTGGAGGAGGCGGCAGGGAGTAGAGATTAGAGATTAGTTAGATGAGGCTCAGCTGGACAGGAACAGGAGGGGGCTGTATAAAGCCCAGTCACTGGGAGCAGCTGGGGCTGCAGGGAAGTAGTCTGCAGTTATTCCCTAGCTGGTGGAAGGTGTGTTTGGGACTATAGCGTCTACAGTTATTTCCTGGGAGGTGGGAGTTTGGGCTGGCAAACCAAAGGGAGCCAGGAAGGTAGGAAAGGCTCAGGGGAAAAGCAGCAAGGTATAGGATAGTGCAGGCCTTGGCTGCTGATCAGAGGGTCCCTGAGCTGGAACCTGGAGTAGAGGGTGGGCCTGGGTTCCTTTACCAGCCATCGGGGAAGTGGCACAGACCAGCCAGTGGAGAGCGGACAGTTCATTCGGGAATACTTTGATACCCTGGAAAGGGAGAAACATACTGACCTGGCCAGAGGGCCAAGTTACAAAGAGGAAGCTGCAGCTCCTGGAGTGAGAGAGGGGCCACAGGATGAGAAAGGATGACAGGCAGCCAGAGGAGGGTGTGGCACCCGGAAGGAGCTAATCCCCAGAGTGACCAGGAGGAAGCACTTCCTGTGGTGAGTGGCCCCATGACAGGGTGATACTTACTTATCTCCATGCAAAACAGCAAAACTCTGTCATGGATGCATGTGTGGTACATAGGGTACTGAGGGGATATGTTGAGGTAATTTCTCACAATACAGGTCACAAAATGAGCCCTACATTACATACCATATCCTGCATGTTTTACTCAGTGCTGCACGTGAGTAAAGAGTAGAGCGTTAAATGAAATCATAGCAATCATTTTTGGCTTGCCTTAGGAAGGGAGCCTCATCACATTTTGTAATGTTTTATAAAGCATTTTTCCTCACATGGGGTCAGCATAGATGTCCAGTTCCTCAGAATGATCCTTTTGGGAAATTAAGGGTCTCTCTCTTTTTCCATGGGCCTAGAGAACATGTACACAAAGAGTGCTCCTTAAGGGAGTGCCAGTAACTCATTTGCTTTAGCAATCCCCACGGTCTTAGCAATTGAATTCATAATCACACTGCAAATGAGGGCACACTTTAGGACTATTGCAGATCAGGTGTAGCATTTTCACTTTATAGTCCCTGCTCTTCCAGTATAGTGTATCTGATATGATACCAGGCCAGCACAAGTGGTTGGGAGTCCAACAGCCTGTAAACCAAACTGTCCTGATTCTATGATCCATAGAAGAGCACTAGATATGTTGACGGATCATATTAATCAGGTTTTATGGGTAATAACTTGAGATTGTTCTCCTGTAATGACTTTAAACCGACATTCATGAATCACTGTCTTTTCAAACACTTAAATATGTTTGAGATCAAATTGATTACATACTTTATAGTTCTGTGTATTGTTCGTTCTGGTGTTAAGGGAGTGGAGAGTGAATTTCCCCTAAAATAGCTAAGTGGCGGATCTTTAGTTGGAGAAATTTTCATAATTGGCTCTGAGGCAGCCCTTTACTACACAATATGAGAAGCAGGGTTGGCTCTAGGCACCAGCGCTCCAAGCATGTGCTTGGGGCAGCACTTTCCAAGGGGAGGCACTCCAGCCCCTTTTTTTGCTTGGGGCGGCAAAAAACTTGGAGCCGGCCCTGATGAGAAGTCAGTCTAGAAACAGGAGGGTTTATTACTGCTTTCCCAGTTGGATTATTAAGTGCAGTACTATATACTTAGTAGAGGTATCAGAAGGATATGGTGGCTTCACTCAGGCTTGTTGTCTTTCATGATACTTCAGAGAAGTTGTGTGAAATAAATTGCTCATCAGTTCATTGATGGGGATGGGGGAGACATACTGCATTCTATATATTCTGTGCCAAACACACCTTGCTGTTTCGTATTAATTTAATGGTTTTGTTCACAAGGTTTTTCCTATTTTATTTTCTCAACTTCGTAAGCAGAATTTAAAAATAACACCATGAAAGAGCCTAATGGCTTTAAAAGAAAAAGGGGGAAATGGCTCTTAAGCTGACATCTCCAAAAGGCTATGAAGTTGCACTTGATATATGCTATATTTCTGCACCATAACTAGGAAAAGTTAAGCAATAAATTATCACCCCTTGTGTGGCCTACATCTGCATATACCATAGGATATCAGTTCCTGAGATCCATTGCATTCGGGGCATCTCAGTGAATTAGTGGGGCCAACTGCAATGGCAGCCATTGGACTGGAGGAATCTTTTTGCATCCTAGTCTGTTGGGTGCAGAACAGGTGGCTGGGAGGCCACATACCTTACCCCCTATGCAGACTATTTCAGGAGAATTTGAGGGGCAAGTGGCCCTATTGACAAGCCTCTGAAAAAGCAGGCTGGAGGGGCAGACTAACTGATTTTTTCCTTGAAGCGAAAGGAGTTTAAAAACCACTGCACTTCTCCTCAGAAGACCTCTAAGGACCTAACTGGTTGAATCCCATGGGCACTTGCACATGCTTACATCCTATGGAAGTCAAAGTAGGACTAAATACACTTTCTACTTTCCCTACTTGCTTATCAACACAGGATAGTAGAAAAGTTAAAGTGAAGCATGTGCTTAAGAGCTTTGTTGAACCAGGGCCCAAAAAACTAAAAGCAAGTTGGGGGTGAACCTATGTGTGCTGTGGGAAAAGAAAGCAAGAAGTAGAAGGCTCTGCCCTGAATCTTCTTATCTTTGGTCCCTTCAGAGGTTGGAGATGTAAGGGACATTTCTTCCCTTCTCCTCCTTGCATGTGTAGGAGCAAAAGGAAGTTCCCAGTTGGCAGCAGCTAGCCAGAACTAGATCTGGTCAGCATGTGTGAATGTGTGTTCATCAGCCAAATATCACTAATAATAATGCTTTATGGAAAATCTCAAATAATTGATTCATCCATCCATGATGGTTATCCAGTCAACCACTGAGAAACCTTTTCCTCCATTTTTTAAGCATAGAATTGGAGTTGGTTTGAAAATGTATTGTATTTTCTGCCCCTCCCCCCCAAAAAATCAAAGAAGATGAAATATTTTCATTTTCATCAAATTTTAGATTTTGCATCTCAAAACCAAACTTTAAAAAAAAAAAAAAAAAGTTTTGACCCAGAATATTTGACCAGCTCTAACCAGAGTGTCTGGAAATAGTTTTGTGAACAGACCTAAATTCAGATACCATCTATCAAAATTAATTTCTGTTTTGGAATTTATATAATATAAATTGAGGGGGGGGGGCACACTCAAAAGCTCCTGGAAGTGTGAATAAAACTGGTGTGAATATAATGATCTGAAGCAAAGGTCTTCATTTACTGAATACTTTGGCTGAGAGGAAAAGTTGCCAATTGAAAGCAAATGTGCTGATTGCTCTTGGGAAATGCTGATGTGTTAAATGCTGGTCTGTTGATCAAACATGCAGTAGGATTTCCTTCACCAGTTGGGGTTTTTTCTGAGTTCTTCTGGTATTTTTCTCTTATGCAAGAATTCCCTGTCCATGCTCCAGTTGCAAATGAGCACCCTTGATCTGTCTTTGTTTAAATTGTTTAGTATCATGTGTTTGTGTTATACATAGTTCCACATCCACAATTACATTTGTACCCTAACTAATGTATAAACGATATAAAATCCACATTTTGCAAAGCATAAGGCAACCACTAATTACTTAGATTGCAAGGTCTTTAAGGCAGGGACCTTCTTTTAGTTGTGTGTTTGTGCGGCACCTAGCACAGTGGGGTCCTAGTCTATGACCAGGGCTCCTAGGAGCTATGGTAATATAAATAACTGCCCAGCATTAGGAACAAACTTATCCTATGGGTAAATTATATTGTATTTATCCACTATAGGGGTCTTATGCCTTCCTTAACCTTGTGGTCATGCATTGGTTCAAAGATTGGGTGCTGGTTGGTAGAGGGGCTAGCTTCACATTCATGTGGCATTTCTTCTCTGCAAATTTCTGCAGTCCAGGCCATTGGCTCTTTAAGCTGAACATCCTCCACATTTTCTGCTTGCAAAGATGGAGTCCATTTCTGAATTTTTTCATTGCTTACTTGACCAGCCAATACGTTTCCCTAGCAGTACGTGGAAGCCAGGCTTATATTATTCACCATATTGCAGAATCAAGCTGTGACCGGGGTCCTAGTGGGGAGCCAGCTGTGGTCACTCAGGGTGAACTGCAAATAATGGGGCAGACAATCCCCAAAAAGCTGGTGGATATTCCAATACTTAGATTCATCAAACCAGCACCTTTATTACCTTACTGGTTACTCAGAAGCCCCGATCCAGGTACCCACATCAAATCTGATGAAAATTTCTGTAAATCATAGAATATCAGGGTTGGAAGGAACTTGAGGAGGTCATTTAGTCCAACCCCCTGCTCAAAGCAGGACCAATCCCCAGACAGATTTTTGCCCCACATTGCTAAATGGCCCCCTCAAGGATTGAACTCACAACGCTGGGTTTAGCAGGCCAATGCTCAAACCACTGAGCTATCACTCCTCTTATTTCATCATATAAAAGAGATGGTTCTACCAATCCCAAAGGATCGGACACATTACCTCTCAGGTTAATGAATGTTTCAGATCTTACCCAAATACACGCTACAGCCAATTCTTATTAACTAAACTAAAATGTATTTAAAAACAAAAGAGATTATGGTTAAAACATCAATATACATACAGACATAGAGTTCAATTCACTGAGGAGCAGATTTATAGCAGAGATGATGAGCTTTGTAGTTGCAAAGAGTTCTTTCAGAAATAGTTCATAGGTTATAGTCCAATGTCCAAATCTCATATTCAGGGTGTACCAGCATAACTGGAACCTCAGTCTTATGACTCAAACTTCCCTTGACCAAGCCTAAGCAGATCTGAGATGACAGAATCAGGACCCAAGGATCTTTTATACAATTTCATGTCCTCTTTGACAAATTGGGATTCTCTTGGGGAACAAAAGGTAATGAGGATGACTTTGAAGGAGGTCCATCACGGGTACTTAGCTATATGAATTAACATAAGGCCATTTGCCTTTTCCTCCACCATTCACAGTATATTTTAAAGAGAGGGGATATCTCTGTATTCATGTGTTTTACAATTCATTTAAATGATCTCAGAATACAGCATAGACAGGGACTGCTGATTACATTGTCGACCCTACCCCTACATATGTAAATACACAAAAACACCAACAACATCTCCCCACATCTCTTCTGTGGGTTATTTATTTTGCTGGATGTTTAACCTTTTCTAGCCATGCATCACACAAGCCCATTGTCATTGCTCTGAATTTCTGTCCCTTTTGGATCTGACAGTTACAGTAAATAGTAGGCTTTGGGACAGTGTAATTTCTGCCCTTCCCTCTTTGTCCCTCTCCGTGTCCTTACAGCATGTCTCTCTGTTAGGAGGACTGGATACAGTTCATGACAAAGCGTACTAATGTCAGTCTATGTAACAGAGGGGTCACCTGAATAATACAAGTTGCTCTCTGCAGCCGAGGAAGTTTGTATTGAACTGGAGATGAGGACTTGGATCTATGCATGTCATCTTTGAAAGAAAGAGAGAGCAGTCCTATAAGTGCATGGGGACTGATACAGTGCCATTTTCATGGGTTCCTCATAACTATTGCAGGTATTTATAAACATTTTTGGTGAGGGACTCTCAAATAGTGTTTAAGAAAAACACATAGAAAGTTTTCAATCCTTGCTAAAAGAGAAAAGAAACAAAAGTATAACAATTAACACTTCGCACTTCTGTAGCATCTTCTACCATCTCATCTCAATGAATTTTACAAATGCTTATCCATTTAGCTTAACACCATCCTGGAGAGATAGGAAATTACTGTATTATTTGCCTTTCACAGGTAGAGAAACTGAGAACAGAGATTAGGTAACTTGTTTATGTTCATGCAGGAAATGTGTAGGCAAAATACCTGAGTCTCCTACTCTGAATTCTATGCCTTTTAACCATGAGACCATCCTTCCTCCATGCTCCTTTGAACATTTCTCGAGTTCCAGGGATAAAATCCTACCTTATTTGAAGCCAATAGCAAAACTCCCATTGACTTCACTAGGGCCAGGATTTCACCTCCGTTCTATGTTATGTAGGTCACTGTCACAATCCACTTTCTGAAATTCATGCTCTGAGCAGAGAAAGTCCACCTCATATGCTCAGTTTACAGGTTCTTGATTTCATAGTATTCTATCCTTATCAATGCACAAGCAAATTCTTCAGGTTTTATGCACCCACATACTGTATAGGGAAGATTATATAACTATGCATTAAGTGAATCACACAGGTCAAGCCAGTGAATATCTTTAACATTTTAATATGTACAGATGTTAACAAAATTAACCAAACTAGGGCTGTCAAGTGATTTTAAAAAATTCATCGTGATTAATTGTTGGTTAGGAGCTCTGAGGTGCTGTTGGGGGTGAGGGGCACCTGCAGCTCCAAGCCCTTTTGCCTGAGGGGGCCCAAGATGTAAATCCAGCTGTGGGGAGGAATGGTGTCCCTAGCCTCTGTGTGCCGGAGCTGGGAATGGGCGACGGGATGGATCGCTTAATGATTGCCTGTTCTGTTCCTTCCCTGTGAAGCACCTGGCATTACCCACTGTCAGAAGACAGGATAATGGGCTAGATAGACCTTTGGTCTGACACAATTTGACCATTCTTATGGCTGTTTTATAGTGTTTAAAATTTCCCTTTAGAGAGGAAAATCCTGATGAAGTGATGTTGCGTTTTGTGTGACACCAGCAGTGTGAGCACCCACTGGAAGAAATGCTTTCTAACCTGCCTCTGCAACCCCCAGATTTCTTGAGTAAAGAGTAAGGCCTCTGTCAAAAAAATTTATGTTAAATTGTGAAGCAGACAGAAATCTATGCTTCATGTACTTTTTTTCTTTTTCTTTTTCTGCAGACGTCCACCATAGGTCCAGGTATTAGGTCCAGGCATTTCATGTGGGTCCCATGGCAATTCTTTGGATACCAGTTGATGTTGCAAATTAATTGCTTACTGTTTTGCTGAGAAACTGACAAACCCCATTAGGTAATTCTTAGATGGCCTTGCAAATGCTAAGACCGGCTCTGACAGCAATAGCATTTTTGTACCTGTCCTCGAAAGGAAAAAGGGAAAAACACATCACAAGTTACTGCAACTTCACTAGAATTACAGGAGCTGCTGTTACTAGAGCACTTTTCTGGCCTTACCAAAGTGCTGGCTTTTATTACTAATTGGTCTATCAATATATTTTGTTGAAATGTAGGACATGACTTTCCTCTGATATACACGGATATATAGGACTTTAGTGGAGTTACTCCTGACATACCAGTGGGGAAAATCAAGCTGTTAGGACTGAGAGTGGGCTGAAACTGTCTGAACAGCAGCAAAACTCTGCCAGTGTTTGCAGGCAAAAAAAAATTGGAGTTAATAGTTGCTTGTTACTTGAAATGAATAGCTACAGTGTAAATTATCCTTGTCTCCAGAGACTGTTCTAAATTTTTTGGGTCATTTCTGATTCATTGCTCTATGTAAAGCTATGGGATTTGGAGCTACAACGCTCCTTTAGAAAAGGAAGGAGAAAAGTAAAAATAACAAAACTACTTCTATGCTTCTGATTCTGTATGTACATCCCCAGGTTATAGACCATTTCAGATGAAAATACCGACTCATGTCCTTAACTAAAATTGCATCTTTTCAGGGGGATAAAGAAAAAGTGTGTGTGTGTGTGTGTGTGTGAGAGAGAGAGAGAATTTAGGGTTAGTAAAAACTGACAACCTTGGAGACTGAAGTTGTCTGTCAATGGGAGAGGTTCAGCATAAGCAGCAACAGCAGTACAAGCTTTCCCCTTGCTGTGTCTCCATTATAACTTAAGTCTGATCAGAGGGGAGCATTTCTAGGGATGGAAGAGTTCAGTGTGCTTGGCCTATTCAGTCTTTGGCTGCTCTGCTGAGATGGACAACAAGGGTGCCAAATTTGTGATGGTGGATTCTGAGATGTGACACTTGTCCACTAAGAGCTGCACTGTGGACTAAATCATTTCACATAGCCATTGAATAGAATGGTTTTGCTTTCAATTGTCATGCACTCCAGTATTCATCACAGTAGTTAATTTCATGTAGAAATGTTATATGCATGTGTGCACACTCAAGTGTATCAAATTTGTAAGCAGCAGGACATGCCTTAACATTCCTCTAAAAGGCTGGGTCCCTAAGCCATTTTCAAAATAGCATCTTTAATGAGCCATTAAGAATGTCCAAGCTTTTTAGTGATGAAATTCATCATTGGCTCAGCATGTGTCCCTGTTTTAAGCAACAGCCTTGTTTAAAATTGCTACTTATCCAATTACTCTCTTTGCCACTTGGTATACAGCCAGTGTCAAAAAGTGTAATGTCCAGTTGCCAAGTAAACAGAAAAATCCATCTGCTACTGTTTGTTTGCCAAATGTAAGGTAGCATTATCACATTTGGTCTTTTATTTCCCAGTTAGGAGCAATGTTTTGCCTGCCCACACGTTTGAAAGTAAATTCATGCGTTCCTCAGTGGTACTTGGTGAGTTCTATAATCATGCTGATGTTTGTTTTGTGTATACAGTTACTAATCAGCTGCCAGAGAGGGAATGAAGCTTTCCTTCTTGATGGCACAAATAGTTGTTTGATATTATGGTGGCCACTTTCTTCAAGAGTAGAACAATAGCTGCATTTTCACCTGGGGTCCAGTGGTCTCTAATCCCAGCTGTAGCACCAGTACATGTTTTACATAGCTCCGTACAATAGTCTTTGATCAATGAATTCTAGGATTCAAATAAGGCTGGGGCGTGGCGCATCTTCCTCTTCCTATAAAACGAATTTGTCCTCAGGAAGCGGGAGAGTGGGAGCGTCATTTCTTACCGTGAAGCAAACCTGCAACCAAACCAGGACTGCTCACACAGGTGCCCTTCCAACAGAGGTGAGGTGAATCACCACTCAGGCATGCAGCAACAACCCATCTGCACTGACTTACCCTTCCAAAACAGCTTGCAGGCACTCAGCATTCAGTCATGTGGTAGCAACTTGTCCCTGAGCTGAGCCTGGGTCAGATAACCCCCAGACTCAGGTATTTCCCCAACCCAGCCAGAGCTGCAGATCAGTCTCTACAACACTACCTGGTCAGTAACCTACCCCATGCGTGCCTCATGGTGTATCAGACTTTAGAGACTCCCAGCTCTTGTTCCTGCCCCAACCTTGCCTGAACCCTGTTCTGTTCTAGTCTTGTTCTTGCCCTGCTCTGACCTCACTCTAGCCCTATTACTGACCCGCTCCAGCCTTGCCTTTGCTTCCTGACTCTGACCACGCGGCTTCGACCCCTGGCTTACACCTGGACTCTGGCTATGGTACTGATTCTAGCTTGTCTATGGACTCTGATCTTGGTTCAGACCTCAACCTGTCCCCAGATCTTGATTCCAGAAGCACCTTTGACCCAGTCCCAACTCGACATCTGTCTTTGACTTCTGCTCTGACCATTAGGCCTGACAACTGGTAGACAGTATTGGAAACTTATCTTCTCTAAGAATTTGGGGTTGGAAAGTGTACAGGCAAAGACCCATTCTGTTTTAATTGTGCATACACTTATATGCCAATATTTAATGCATATTGTTCACTGTTGATAAATCATAACATTCCATTAGTTTAACAGTCTAGTCCCTTATCTGTATGGGGAGTTCTCCTCCTGTCCCTGTCTTGCATTGACTTTAAGTGACTGCCTTGGTGTGTCTCTCCAACCAGTTCATTTTTTCCCCCTCTGTCAATTTGGGCTTATGGGATAACTACTGAAGAGTGCAGTGGGAAAGCTCTAGATTAGTTGTCCCTACCTCCTGCTCTTTTATTTTTCAGTCCTGTGTACACATTATCTTAACCAAGTCTGACAGGGAAATTACAGTGCCTTTTTCTCCTCAGCTTGATCTAGAGAGAGTCTTTCTCTCAACTGGTCGCTTGCTAACAGAGGCTGCTATAAGGCACCAGGCAACCCAATTGTGGCCAATTTCAAGTGCAGCAATAAGCCAATAAGTAAGAAGAAACTGAGGCAGCATGGGTAATTCTGTTGTACAGGAGATTGAAACAATTGGCTGGGGGGGGAGGGTGTTCATTTTGGTGGGGAAGCAGCATCATTCAAGAAAAAGCTCTATTATGGTACCAGGTGATAAAGTCCTAGACCAGTGGTTCTCAACTAGGGGTCCAGGGCCCTCTGGGGGGCTGCAAGCAGGCTTCAGGGAGTCCGCCAAGCAGGGCCAATGTTAAACTCACTGGGGCCCAGGGTAGAAATCCGAAGCCCCACCACATGGGTCTGAAGTCTGAGGCCCTGAGCCCCATTACCTGGGGTTGAAGTTGAAGCCTAAGCAATGTAGCTTGGTGGGGACTAGGGTTGCTAGGTGTCCAGTTTTTGACCAGAAGACCCGGTCGTAAAGGGACCCTGGAGGCTCCAGTCAGCATCACTGACTGGGCCATTAAAAGTCTGTTCGGTGGGGCTAAGGCAGGCTCCCTGCCTGTTCTGGTTCCGCACGGCTCCCAGAAGCTGGTGGCATGTCCCTGTGGCCCTCAGGTGCAGGGGTGGCCAGGGAGGCTCTGTGCACTGCCCCTGCCCTGAGCGCTGGCTCCACAGCTCCCATTGGCCAAGAACCATGGCCAATGGGAGCTGTGGCAGTGGGGCCTGCGGGCACAGGCAGTGCGCAGAGCCGCCTGGCCACGCCTCTGCCTAGGGGCCACAGGGACATGCCAGCCGTTTCCGGGAGCCACCGAAGGTAAGTGCTGCCCGGAGCCTGCACCCCGAACCCCCTACTGCACCCGAACCCCCTGCTCCAGCCCTGAGCCCTCTTCCCCACTCCAAACCCTGTGGCCCCACCCCAGAGCCTGCACCCCCAGTCGGAGCCCTCACCACCTCTCGCACCCCAATCCCCTGCCTCAGTCCGGAGCCCCTCCCACACTCTGAACCCCTCAGCCCCCCCGGCCTGGAGCCCGCTCCTCCTCCCCACACCCTTATCCTTGGCCCCACCCCAGAGCTTGCACCCCCCCAGCCAGAGCCCTCACCCCCTTCCGCACCCCAACCCTATGCCCCAGCCCAGTGAAAATGAACGAGGATGGGGAAGAGCGAGGGAGGGGGGATGGAGTGCGTGGGGGTGGGGCCTTGGAGAAGGGGAAGGGGAGGGGCCCAGGGAAGGGGAGGGTAGAAGGCAGGGCAAGGGTGTTCTGTTTCCTGCAATCAGAAAGTTGGCAGTCCTAGTGGGGGGGCCTCCTGTTGCATGGGGCCCCAGACAATTGCTCTGTTTGCGACCCCCTAATTCTACCCCTAATGCTGACTTTTATATCCAGCAAAAACAGGTGTTGTGGCACTTGTGGGCCATGGAGTTTTTATAAAAGGTTGCAGGGGGCCTCAGAAAGAAAATAGATTGAGAACCCCTGTCCTAGACTATATTTGCACTCAGGATTTGGGGGAGTTGGTTGCCTATATTTTCCCTTCTTATTAAACATTTGATATAAGTACTTTAAATCAGCTTATTCTCAGTCTCAAGTCTAACCCTAAATATGACTCAGCAGGATCCCATCTTTATTCTTTCTCAGAAATTCTTTATCCAGTGTGCTCAGCCACAAGATAACTTGCCTACCTGTCAGCTTCTCAAATTGAGGCAGGGATCTGAAAATGAAGCTGAGTTCCTTCTGGCTCGCACATCAGCACCGTTCGTAAAAAATAGTCAATAGACATTTTGGCCTCAATTCTGAAACGTGTTGAGCACCCACCACTCCCTCTGGCTTTTGGTCAGTAGATGTTAATGTTGCTTATGCATGAGGCAGAATAGAAAAGTGTTCTCAGTTATTTTATTTATTATTTATTCCTTCAAATTTCTAAAATGTAACTAGAGGGGCTCACCCTGTGCTGTGGCTGCCTCGCTGATACATTACTGTCCATAAGCACATCCACTTCAGCCTACTTCTTCCTCAACAGCCTTAATGAAAAGAGATAAAACTGGGCATTTCAGAGAATCAGAAAGGTAAACAAATTTGGGCTCTGGCAGACCATGCCAGAAGCAAGTTCCAAAATTGAGGGCCCTCCACAGAGGACACCCTGCCAGCTACTCCTTCAAATTTATGCTGAGGCAGCTTCAGCTTGAGCTCCTCTGCTGACCTCAGTTGGCGCACGCAGCCTGGCCATCTCCAAGCCTTAAATAATCATGAGATTGGCTTAATCATGAGATTTAAAAACAATAATGGTCAATTTGATGTCCTTTTCATTTGCCTTCTGGGTTCACATTTTCAGTCTTTTTCTCTGAAGTGACAAGGACCAGAACTTTTTTTAAATGAAAGTTAAGGAGCTGAGTATTGAAAAGTTCTCTGTGTCATATCCAGAGAGGAGATTATTTTCTTTCATATTTGATTTTTCTTTACTTTTTTGGGAAAGCGGGATCCTTGAGTTGTGAAGCAAGATATGTCAAATATTTTTTTTATTTTGATCTTTGAGTAAAAGTGTTATATATTGCAAAGTATGTATGTCAGGACAGGATTATTATCCCCATTTTACAATTGGCAAAGTGATGCACGTGTGATTAAATGACTTACCCGAGGTCATACAAGTGAGTCAGTGGCAGAGCTGGGAAAAGAACCAATTAGTCTTGATTACCAGTAGTAGCAGTAGTAAAATATTATATTATGGTAGACCCCAAAGGTCCCAAATTATCTGGGGCTCTATTGGGCAGGGCGTTATACAAAAACAGAAAAACAACAATCCATGACTTGAAGAAGGGCTGTGGATACAACGCACCAACAAATGAATATGGTGAAGAATTGGTACAGCTTTGTTACATGTATTGTAGGCTTTGAGGTTTTTAAATTGGCAGTAGAGGGAGGGAATAGAAAAAGAAAAGAAGGGAAAGGAATAGGCACAGCTCATTACCTGCCCAGCCATGATCAGCAACGTGGGTTTTGTAGGCATCATGGCAGAGTTGAATCTTAAGGTGAGAAATGTGCCTACACTAACCACTAGATCATATTCATTCATGGAGGATAACTCCACCTGTCCTTTCTCCACCTGACTATTCTGCTTCTTTGAACCCATGCATTGCTGGCTGCTCAGGTAACCGGATACTAATCTAAAACCTGGATCTTCTGGACTAAGCGTTATGAAAAAATATATACTTTTAGCATTCTTGAAGGAAACCTATACAGTACTTGAAATAAAATGGAAGTAAGCTGCTACTTGTATAAGGAAAAATAGATGAGTTGGCAAGTTACACAACATGTAGGGTCAAATTTATTCCTGTTATTTCTCCATTAAAATATATGAAGTTACACCAAGTAGAAATTTGATTGTACATGCTCTTCTCTCACTCTCATGCAAATTGCTGCTGGTGTCACCTCTCCCTATATACCTCCTTTTTGTTATTTCTCTCATGCTTCCACTCTCTTCTTATCCCTGTCCTCAGTATTGCTCTTATCCATCCTGTCCTGTTTCCCTTGTAGCAGTATGTCCATCTTGAGCTGTTCAGAAGCCAGCAGCTAAACTTATACCTCTGATGTCACTTCTGAGCTATCTCAGTCAATGATTATACTTCACCTGAAGCTTAGTTGCATACTGCAATCCCATTGGTTAAAATAAAATGAGGCATTTGCAGAGAAACAAAACAAGACCTTTTCCTCCATAGGTCACTTAATCAGAAATGCGTATCCTTATTGCATGTATACAGGTTGCTGGATTTCAGATGATACCAGTCATTTTAAAATCCGTGGCGCAATGGCAGAGCCTTTCACCAGAAATATATTCATACACTCATACAGACTTGGGAAATTTGTAATATAGATATTTGTGAAGTTTTTTGAGCTCTTCAGAGGTAATGTTCTACAGAATTGGAAAGGGTTGTTTTATTTTTTTAATTTATTAACATAGACATTTCAGTCTCTCTCCAGCAGAAGCTAGTTCAATAAAAGATATTACCTCACCCACCTTCTCTGAGGCCATGTTTACACTAATGAGCTTACAGCAGCACAGCTGTACTGATGCAGCTGTAAGATTGCTCATGTAGCTGCTCTATGCTGACAGGAGAGAGCTCTTCCGCTGACATAGCACTGTCCACACTGGTGCTTATGTTAGTGTAACTTATGATGCTCAGGGGGCTGGTTTATTCACACCCCTGAGTGACATAGGTTATACCGGCGTAAGTGGTAGTGTAGAAATATTCTAATGGCCTGGGACCAATATGACTACAACAACACTGTGTATCACTATCAAAGATATTAACGCAAAGTCATTCCCATTGTCTCTCAATTTACATTGACTCCAATTAACAGTCCCAAGGTCTATAATTTTTTCCAATATTCTCCACTAGTGAAACCGTATCCTATTATCCATCCTGGCTCTCAGGATTGCCACCAGGATACAATATGTATGCATAATATATCACCTCTGTGGCCACTTCATTTTGCTGCATGTAATTTGATCGTGATCAGGTGATGTGAAGGGACACTATGCAAAATAGTTTAAACTTCAAGTTAGACTGACAGTACCTAGGATATTAGGAAATAGGCCTTAGAGATGGAAAAGACCTCTTTGATGAAATCTGTTCCCTTTCAAGGGCAGGATGCCACCTCCTACTACAAGATATGTAGTTGGGAAATGTCCTCTGGAACTCAAATATTACAGTGAGAAAAATATCTAATGTTCAACAAAAGACAACTATATTGGCTGTAGATATGTTTGCAAATCAGCTGGAGAGGGAATGAATGAAATCCAGAATCATGAAAGAGTTCTTATTTGTAAAAGTTTCAGAGACATTATTATAAATACTGGTGAGTTTTAAAAGAATCATAAAGAAATAGGATTTTTAAAGGGCTTGTATGTGGATCTTCTAAGGCAAAAATAATCAAGCAGCTTTCTTTGTAAAGTCAGATTATATTTTAACTATAGGAGTAATAGATTCAGTATTTTCAAAATTATGCATAGCGTGGTATCTAAAAAAACACAGCATTTCTCAATACTTAGAATAAGAAATAGCTCAGGTATCTTGGAGGATGGATCAGTAACTGCTTGTCATTGTTGACTTTTAAAATCTGATCACTCTCCCCTTTCATCGATAGAGGTGATCTGTCCATATGTGTTAGAGGCACACTGCTGTGGGGGCATTGTGTGGGAAAGAAGCCTGCTCTGTCAACTGAAAAAGAACTTCATTCTCCAGGGCTATCAATCTTCCATTTACATTAAATATGCTGCTTACAATTGACTGATTTATTTCTGAATTGCTCAAAATTCCTGACAGACATGGGCTTCCTCCTGACATGGAACAGAGTAGGGAAAAGAAATGCTGTCTGGCTAAGGACATGAAGTCAGACCTCCTGTAATCTATCAACTATAGGATAGGTGCTGAATTCAGTAGATAAATTTCACATTTCCTACCCAAATTGCTCATTTTCATTTCCTGATCCCTCACTATGGATTTTGACCAGAACAGGTAAGTTCTGCTTCATAAACCTCTTTCATCCAAGTGCAGGAAGGCCCTGGTGATGTATTGCTTGCCTCAGACATGAGGTGACTTCCATATAAGTTTGTCTAGCTGTAAAAGATTCAGCTAACAGACGGTGTCGAATGCTGGAGTAAAACTACATAACTCTATACAGCCACCCTGCTAGGAGGTAGGTCTACTGGCTGCTCTAGTATCACCTATTTAAAGATATAAAAGAGTTGAATAACAAAATAATTCTATACTGCATGTGCTGTTAGAAGAGGGATGACCTTTAGGGGCCTGATTCCTGTCCCACTGAAATCAATGGGAATCTTTTAGTGACTTTAACAGGTATGGATCAGACTTTACATCTCTGTGACTGCACTGTATTTCTTTCCTGTTCTATATGGAATTCTCCATAAATTAAAATGAATTATATGAATGAATATGGGTTTATTGATGATACTGACTTCATTAACTATCACATGATTAGTGTTTGCTTGACCTAATCATACTCTCTTCCATTAGATTTAATGTACAGATTATCTGGAAGTCTGAAGGTTGTTTATAAGGGTGTAAGCACCAAGGAGGGAGAAGAACTATTTGGGGAGATAAAGGAAGGTATAATAGGATGAAATTAAGAGAGAGAGAATTTAAAACATATCAGGAAAAAGCTCTGCCAATGAGATCTATTACATTGAAGAATCCCCATCACTTGGGACATTTATATCTGAACTGGGCCAAACACTATTTAATATACTCTAGGGAGTGTCCTGCAGTCTCAAGGAGACTTGTGTGTAGCCATAGCTATTTCTGATCTATCTATTGGTAATCTATCAATTGAGGAATTGTTAGCATTATTACTATATATTCTCCTTCATTTGTGTTTTCTGTTGTGTACTCTACTTTTTTACTCCCCCCACCACCACCTTCATTAACAAGGCTTTAAAAGGGCTCTCTCCCTTGATTGGTTAAACTAGCTATTAGGTAATTGTATCACTATTTAATGGTGGAGACCATGGCCCCCACATACTGGGTCTGATTCACTGACACTCTCCTCTCTTGGCTTGATTTGGGGAAGAATGGAGAACAGCATTCTAGACGAAGTGCGTGTCCAATACTAAAGAGATGTTCCTTTCAGTATGTCCAGCCTACTAGGAAGATCTATTCCCTTTCCATTCCTTTTCCCGAGTCCCCATCACCTAGGGGAGGGAGAGAGCATGAAACTTCCTTGACTCTCAACCCCTGCTCTGCATGCTGTAAGGCATAGGAAGGAGAAAGAGCTGAAGACCGGCTCCTCACTCTCCAAGCAACTGAGGGGTGGGAGGTAGCTCAGAATTTGTCAGACACCAGCTAGGTAAAATCTTGAATTTACTATCTAAGACTAATACCACAATGCCCAATTTCTCTCCACAAATGGGTCCAGTGCTCTGCCCTGCTGAGAAGGCCTTTCCCCAATAGCAAAGACAGTGAAGTCATGGTTGAGAGATATTGGATTTCCACCAGGGTGCTATCCTTGGATTCTGATGTGCGCACTGTATCTTTGGTGTTGGTATTTGCCAATACAGTAGGTTAAAGCTTTTGGCAAATGTGTTCTTCTTTACTGTTCTCAGTACCTTCTAACCTTTAGCTACAGTGCTAGAGTGGCCCAGAGGTATATAACCACAAACAATTTCCATAAATTAAAAAAAGATAAAAATAATCCCTTAGAATACGTGCAGCACGAATTCCAGGATGGGACTGTGCAACACCAATTCCTTAGCTTGCATTTGATGATGTGCCAAGCAAAACTGCTTCCATGTATTCCTCCTACCGATCCATGTGTGTATTAAACAAATAAAATAAAACATAATGTGTCTAATGAAAATTAATCTGAGCGGGGGTAATGATTGCCTAGTCAACCACGTTCCTCAGTTTAGTCAATCAATGATACTGTATTTGAGTGACCTTCCAACTCCTCCTTTGCCTCTCAGAGGACATCATCCCAGGAGAGTTATGATGATGAGCTTTAATCTTTTTTTGGATCTGAGCTACTTAATGAATTTTCTTCTCTCTAAGGGTTGCCAGTCTTTGCTGTCATGAAATTGCTTCTCAGGATCATGAGCTATATTTTTGTTCTGCATAAATGCAGTTTCCTCTGCATGGTGGCTCGCATAGATTAAGAAACCTTTTCAGAATGCCGACCAGCCACTTGGAACAATCTTGTATCCCCTGCAGCTTTTATAATGGCTGTTGGAATTACTGAACTGACTTACCTGAGAGCATTGTAATGTGGGTAATAAAACAATATGCCAATGTACATCATATAGTATGATACAATTATAGTGAAAGTTATGTATCGTTAAAACAAACAAAGAAAAAATAACCCTGTTTCTTTAGAAGAAACAAAATCTGTTCACATTCTGTGCGGTGATTAATTTGCAGCCAGTTACAGTATGTTAATCTAACCAATGCACAATACAGAGTTAGGTTGAATGTCTCATTAAGGAAAATGAGTCCATCAGGCTTTTTTTAACCATTTGCTCTTTGTAAAAGAGAGTGCCACCTTCAGATAGTTATGGAATAAAAAGACATCTGGGTGGTAGGGTATAGAAGGCATAGTAGATTAAGGGATGGAAGAGTGGTCTGTGGTTCAAGGCATAAAGCTAGGAGCCAGGAGACTTGAATTTTATCCCCAGCTATGCCATAGCCTTCCTGTGTGACCTTGAGAAAAATAATTTACTCGTTCTGTGCCTCACTGTCTTTATCTGTAAAATGAGGATAGCAGGAGTGTTCTGAGGCTAAAATTAATGAATTTTATGTGTTTTGGAGTTCTCAGGTGGACAGTACAGTACTGTCCACCTGTTATCTGCCTACCTTCGTATTTACATGGCCCTCTTCTCCAAAGGTCTGAAGGTATCCCAAGTACTTAAAAACAGAAACCGTAATATCAAAATCTCTAGCCCCTGCCCTCCTTCCCTGTCTTTAGGAGAAACGGCTTAATTCTTCAGAGTTGTGTTTTTGTTTGTGTGACTGAGAGCATCTGTGATTGTAGAATTTGGTCAAAGAAAAGTGAGTCAAAGAAATGGCTCTTGCATTTAGTTCTGAAAGTGATGAGGTCTTTGGTCATTCTCATCTTTTGCAGGAGCAAATTTCAAAGTTTAGATCCAGCTCCTGAGAAAGTTCTGTCTGTCACCACCCAGTGCATCATATTGGTCAGTTGAATTGCTCAGGCAAAATGTATCTGTTGTGAGTGGCTGTAAGTGTGGAATGAGATGCAGTCTCCGAGATAGCAAGGGCCAGTTCCGTGGGTATAATTACTGTAATTGTTATTTATTTAATTTGTTGCAAACAAAAAACCAATTCCAAGGGAGTATAGCAAAATTATTCACTGTTCTGATGGTATTGCAGTCAGTCATTGTTAATTGATATTAATTACAGGTTTTCTTTTTGGGTGAATTTAAATGTGCCATGTGAGGAGAGAGCATAAATATCTGTTAATTTACAATCCATAATGTTTTTTGCAAAGGCATGTGTGATCTGAATGTGAGAAGCTGTATTGCCTTATGGATTGCACGCCATTACTCATAACTAGATTTCTCTCTGGAGGCTGGAATAAAAAAACCAAAAAGCAAATCTTGCCGGGGTGAGTGTAGTATTGACTGGTTACTCTGAAATTCTAATCCCAATACTAATAGAGTTTACAAATTGATTTAGGTTTACTGGGCCTGTCTGCACTTCCATTACGTCTCTAGATACATTAAAGAAAACTTCTAATCTATAGAGAACATTGTAGAGGGAAGGCAGTTGTAACTCCTTTGATATCAACATTTTAATTCCATGCTCTAAGCTCCTGACTGATTGCGTGGATAAATGTGACAGATATGGCAATTTCCTGCAATATCCTGGACAAACCTTATCTAATTAAGTAAAATCTTACTGTATTAAGTTCATGTATCGCTGTGGGTAAGAGATTGTATGTACTTCCATGGGGGAGGGGAACCACAACCCTCCAGGAACTAAGAAGAGTGGAGGGTGGCTGGGCAAATTCACTCAGGTTATAACACTTCCCAAGAGGCACCACCATTTGGAGAACATAAGAACAGCCATACTGGGTCAGACCAGTGATCCATCCAGCCTGGTATCCTGTCTTCCAGCAGTAGCCAATGCCAGGTGCTCCGAAGGGAATGAACAGAACAGGTAATCATCAAGTGATCTGTCCCCGTCACCCATTCCCAGCTTCTGGCAATGCATGGTTTTGCATCCCTGCCCATCCTGGCTAATAGCCATTGATGGATCTATCCTCCATGAACTTATCTAGCTTTTTTTTTTTAACCCTGTTATAGTCTTGGCCTTCACAACATCCCCTGGCAAAGAGTTCCAGAGGTTGGTTGTGTGAAGAAATAGTTCCTTTTTTTTGTTTTTTAAACCTGCTGCCTATTAATTTCATTTGGTGACCTCCTAGTTTTTGTGTTATGAGGAGTAAATAACACTTCCTTATTTACTTTCTCCACAGCAGTCATGATTTAAGTCCCAGTCTTATTAATTTCTCCTTATGCGGAAGCCATTCCATCCCCCTCATCATTTTTGTTGCCCTTTTCTGTACCTTTTCCAATCCCAATATATCTTTTTTGAGATGGGGCAACCACATCTGTATTCAAGATGTGGGCATACCATGGATTTATTTAGGGGCAATAAGATATTTTCTGTTTTATTATCTATACTTTTCCTAATGATTCACAACATTCTGCTAGCTTTTTTGACTGCCATTGCACATTGAGTGGATGTTTTCAGAGCACTATCCACAGTGGCTCCAAGATCTTTCTTGAGTGGTAACAGCTAATTTAGATTCCATCATTTTATATGTATAGTTGGGATTATGTTTTCCAAAGTGCATTAGTTTGCATTTATCTCCATTGAATTTCATCTGCCATTTTGTTGCCCAGTCACCCACTTTTGTGAGATTCCTTTGTAGCTCTTCACAGTCTGCTTTGGACTTACTTATCTTTAATATTTTTGTATTATCTGCAAATTTTGCCACCTCACTTTTTACCCCTTTTTCCAGATCATTTATGAATATGTTGAACAGCACTGGTGCCAGAACAGACTCCTGGGGGACACCGCTATTTACCTTTCTCCATTCTGAAAACTGACCATTTATTCCTAAACTTTTGTTTTTTATTTTTAACCAATTACTGATCCAGGAGAGGACCTTCCCTCTTATCCCATGACTGCTTACTTTGCTAAAGAGCTTTTGATATTGGACCTTATCAAAGTCTTTGTGAAAGTCCAAGTAGACTATATCCACTGGATCACCCTTGTCCACGTGCTTGTTGACCCCCTCAAAGAATTCTAGCAGATTTGTGAGGCATGATTTCCCTTTACAAAAGTCATGTTGACTCTTCCCCAACATACTGTGTTCATCCATGTGTCTGATAATTCTGTTCTTTACTATAGTTTCAACCAATTTTCCCGGTACTGAAGTTAGGCTTACTGGTTTGTAATTGCTGGGACTACCTCTGGAGCCTGTTTTAGAAATTTGGCATCACATTAGCTATCCTCCAGTCATCTGGTGGTACAGAAGCTTATTTAAATGACAGGTTACATGCCGCTGCTGCAGAAGTCACAGTGGTCCTGGAAAGTCATGGAATCCGTGACCTTCATGAAAGACTTGCAGCCTTAACCATTATTACTGAGTTTTATTTTCTCCCTTCCCTTCCCATCCATGCTTACCCAGGATCTATAATTTATATGGCTGTTATATGCCATTACCAATAGGGCACAAAAACTGAAATGACTGGAGTTGGGAGCACTAGAGCCATGGATTGTCGGTGCTTGCAAGATAATGCCCCTAAAAGCCAAGGAATGCATACGATTTTTGAAGAGTAAAACTAGGCTGCAATGATAGCACCAAGTGCTACTGTCCATACTCAAGCCAAATTCCAATTGGTTTCAATGGCAGTTTTAACAGAGAGGTCTGTATGTGCCCTTTATCATACAGTAGGCCATGGAACACATGCTATCATAATGAATATATTATCTGCTTCTGCAAAAGCATGACTCTAACCATACACTATGGTCACAGCATGCAAAAGGGTTATCTCTGCTGATGCAAGTCTATAGATGCTAGAATTAGCAATTGTAAGTATTGTGTGGCGGGAGGGGATGGGCTGGCTGATTAAATCTGTGTTGTCCAAAGAATTTTCTATCTTCCAAAGACCCACAGAAGTCAAAGAACAATGGAATCCCACAGTGATGTTTAAATTTCCTTTCTAGGTTCTTATTTCAAGTTTAATGAAACATTTTAAATTAGTCACTAACAAGCATAGAAATAATTACCAACATCAGGCATGCAAATGCACAGATCAAATTGCATGCCCTTGCACATAACCCTAACTCTAAGGAAACAATAATTAAAGCATGCTACAAATGAGTGCCTGGTTGAGGGAAATTGCATGAAATTATAAGCCTGTAAACATAGCACTGGGCCTACTGTGTCAAGTTTAGAAAGCTCTGTGCTCACATTGCGCTCTCTCCTTCACCTCCTCAGTTTGATGATGTTGGGGATGGGGGGAGAGCAGAGTCTTGTATCTACCAAGATGGTACTCACAATCCCATGTTGTTGTTAATGATTTTTTTTATTCTTGGATATCTAACAGTTGTCATTTCCAGGACCCAAACATCCTGGACATTTGAATGAAATGACACTGAAGCAGAGAGACAGTCTGTCTATTGGCTCTGGCTTCCTGCCAATGCAGGATTGTTCTTCACAATAAAAGTGACAGTAGACAGTCAGTCACGTGTGTTCATGTATGCATGCATGTGGATGCAGGAGAGATTTAACTAGCAATTGTCTATTGCCTGCAGCACATAGTTTTGTTCTAGATTGGCCTCTGAACAAGCACTTGAAAGCATCTGAACTTTCAGGTGCTTGGGGTAAACATTCTCTGACTTGGGGGAAATATGCCCTTTGCTGGCTCAATGAGTGAGTGATGTTTCCTAGGGGCTGACTCAGAGAGAGACAAAGGGACCTGCTGCTGTGACTAGCAAAGGGAGCTCTTTAGCCTAAGTGCTAGATGCCTGTGTCTTTGGCTACAAAAGATGAAGTTTTTAGTCCCAGCTGCCCATGTATTAGTGTGATTTATCTAATACTTGTCTGTTGTCTTCAGCCCAAGCATTCTTTCCAGCTTCCCATCTTCATCATTAGTGAAACATAAAACCTCAATTTCCATGAAACAAAACACTGGCCTCTATAATCCTAATACAATGATGAGTAAGAAGTTTAACTAATGTTCCCCACTGGGCTTTAACATTTCCATCTTATCATGACAATGTAGTCTTGGTTTTTATGTTGTCTTGTTATATCCGGGGGAAACTGAAGCACAGAACATTTCATCTTAAACATTTCATCTTATTTGTAAAACGTATTGAAGTGCAGATGGTCTTCAGAAACCTGTTTTAAGAAAATGTTTTTAAAATCATGTATTTTCACTGGAACCCTTTTATAAGGATGGATTTAGGAGATTCCCATTTGGATTGTTACACCCAAATGATTGCTATATCCAAAAGCATAAAGTGAATATCCTAAATCAGAAATATGAATAAAAGCAAAATCTCTAGGCCTTATTGTCACTGCCTAGCACTTTGTATGTGATTGGAGGGGTGAGGGGAGGAAGTAGCATACAGCCATGTTTGCTCCCTTGGTTCTCTGCCAAGTAGAGCTTTGAGATGAGGATTGAGATTGTTACCACAACTAGGAAATACATAAAAAATTACACTTCACAGGCTATCTAAGCTCAGTGATCTCTATACGTAATGCTCATTAAAAGTGAATTTTATTGAGTTTGGCTGGTATCCTTTTGTGATTCATGTTTATGTCCATTCATATTTTGCAATGTAAAGCCCCATGTCTCTTTGATCATTCTAAATCAGGGATCCAAACCTGACCATTGAATATATTCATATATGTATTTTTCAGAGTTCCAGAACTGCACAATTTCCTGAAACTTTTTCTTGAGTAGCGTGTACTTTTCCCTACCATAGAAGAGTGAATGGGTGTTGTCAGAAGATTTCTTCCTTGAGCAGCCAATTCTTGAAACTGGTACCAGCTATAGTGCTTGCTCTTGGCTAGAAAATGAGATCCTGTTAATTAACATGTTAAAATGGGACTTTGTACTCAATGTAGATGGGAACTAGCATGACATCAGCTGGTCATGGGTAAGCCCTGGGATGGAGGCATCTATTGATTTTTTTCTTGTTTACCCTAAAAGTATGGTGAATGGTGGGGGTTAGGGAGATTAGAAGTGGTGCAGACAAGTGCTATAGGGCAGGCTTTGGCAGGAATAATTGTTTAAAAAAATATGCCTAGATGTAGTGTTTTTTTTCTGAACCTAAATCAAGTTGCTGTTTATTACTTTGAAATTACAGTATATAATAAACCTGCTCCTTAAAATGTGAAGAAAGATCAATTCTGGCTACCAAGACACCTAAACAGGAAAACTTGACAAATGTTGTCTGCCTCAAAGTTTTAATCGGTAAAGGGCAACTTGTTTATAATAAGTTATATATGTTCCAGTGTGTATTTAACATCTAAGTCAAACATCTAATTCATAGTCATCTTTACAGTATATTTACTATGCCACTTAAGATGCCTCTTTTATAAACATTATTTTGCAATGATAGTACTCTGTTCTAAGCCTTAATTGATATGGTTTTCACTAAGGTGGGTGGTGAAGATTTCAAATCCAATCGGATGAAGGTCAGGTAGGATTAGACCTTAGGTTCTGAGATAAAATGGTCCAAACTGGTTCAGATTAGCCCCTGTATCTCTGAAGACCTTGCTTGACCTGCAGACAGAGGAGGAGAAGGAGTTGTTTTTTTACCCACTGCCAAGGAGACCGACATTGTTAACCCATCCACACCAGTCGTGGAAGAGTCTAATGCAGACAATGGCATTATGCATCATACAGCCCATAGCTCCCACTGCCTCAGAAACTACTTCTTTAGTGATGTGCCAGCAGCCACTTTAGTTTGCCTCTGGCTGTGAGACCATCATTGAGATATTGCCCATCAAAAGAACACTCTACTCTTTTCTTCAATAACTATTAGTGCTGGCTGCCAGCCTGAGAGAAACAGTTGTGCTCTTGACCACTGTAGACAGGCTGATGTAGCTGTTGAAAACAGTGATTGTAGAGAGACCAGAAAAGCTGAAGTACTTGCACAATATAAATTGTGGCAACAGCTTTCTGGTATCACTCTATGAATGCGTGTGCGGTAGCATCAGCAAGACTAGGGCCCACAGTCAGTCCCCGGAATACATCTTTAAACCTTGAGTAGGGGCAACAGGAGTTGCTAAAATAGGTGCTGCTAAGCCAGATGTGTCATTGGTCCATCTCAAAGATCATTTGTGCTGCATTTTTGCCACCAGCAAGCACATCTATTGTTTTTTATTGAGCCAAATATGTGTAAGGTGCCTTAAGAGATAGAGATACAGATATATATAATACAAAGGGCCAGAGTCTCAGGTGCACTGGAGCAGCAATTGGTGCACCTGAAGAGTGCACCTGAAGGCATAGGTGCCTTCCAGCTGGCTTTCCATGATTTCTCTTTCTTTTTCTCTTCCACATCCTGAGGGCAGTCTCAGGGCCCAGGATTGCCTGAGTGCAGGGCATTAAAATGCCAGCCCCTTCCGTTTCCTGTACTGGTGGTTAGGGCCATAAGCAGGTGGCAACTCTACCAGTATTATGCTATCTGGGGATTCCCCTATGACAGCTTTCAACCCTCTTTCTGCTTCCAAAGTGGTACAAAGAGGATGGAATGGGGCTAGGATTTGATCCAATGCTGCTGCCCCAGTTGCTTACAATCTAAATAAGAGAAGACACAAAATTGGAAGCGGAAGCAGGAGAGGTATAGAGTATCAAAGGGGTAGCCGTGTTAGTCTGGATCTGTAAAAAGCGACAGTCCTGTGGCACCTTATAGACTAACACACGTATTGGAGCATAAGCTTTCATGGGTGAATACTCACTTCGTCAGATGGGTGAATGCATCTGACGAAGTGAGTATTCACCCGCGAGAGGTATAGAGAATTTCTCCAGCTTATCACAATTGATGTATACCAGTTGCAATAAAACAGTGACCTATGATGACAAGCCTGAACCCCCTATTGGTACATCTATAGTCATATTATATCTATCACAGGTGCATCAACACCAATTTGCTGCTGCTAATAATAATAATAATTAATAAAAAAACACACCCCCACTGTCCCTTACTCCTTTTCTTCTCACTCTGGAGAAACTCTTAAAATGCAAAGTCAAAGAGCACTAACATTAAGCTACCAAAGAAAATTAAGATCTTATAGGGGGTGGTGCCACCTGCCTACAATCTGCTTCAGAGAGGAGTGCGGAGCATGATAGTGATTCATATTGAGGGTGGAGGAGTGAGAGTAGGGCTGCTGACTCAGGCAATGAACGCGTTCTTGGAGATGAATATTATTAGTTCCTGTGCCCCCACATCACACTCACACTCTCCACACTGTCACTCTCCCCTCTCATGTTTATATCTACATATACTGTATGCACCGTGTGTGTGTGTGTGTGTGTGTGTGTGTGTGTGTGTATATATATATATATATATATATATATACTGACCAAATAAATCTCTCTGTGCTTGGCTAGTTAATTACGGCAATACCTGTGGGCCAGATGTGCAGAGCTGTCATCACAGCCGAGCCTTCTGTACTGTATGCCAGTTTCTTTACTTAGAGTGGGTCATGAGTGTGGCTCTGTTAGAGGATGTCTGAAAAGCTAGTTTGTTCTATGTTAAATACATTTTGTATTCACTGGGGGGCGCGGGGGGATTGCACTCTTTGCAATTTCCTAAAGCTTTTGGAAACATGTCCAGGATTCAAATCCTGTAGTCCTGAGTTTGACACTGCAGGGGCTTTCTGTAAAAACTAGTGAATTCTGGCTTGCACATTAGTAAAGCTGCTAAGGCACATGAGGATGGCATATAATAGAGCAGAGTTAAATGTTTGCACTGAAACCCCAAAGCAATTGATATTCAACTTGTTTGGGGATCTATTACAAATATGAAACCCAGACCAGATTTCCTAAAAGGATTGTGAAGGTCTGTGAAACTTTGGGGTGGACCTGGACCCAGTTTGTTTTGCATCAAAATCATGCAGAATTACTGGCCTGAGATGCTGATGATGATTGATGATGAAAAATGAAAGGGTTCTCATGACTAAGGTTTGCTTTCAGATTTGGGATTTGTTCAAATGTGAGACTCAAAGTGATTGCAGAGCAAAAAGAGGCAGAGAAATGCAGATCAAAACTGAGGAAAATGTTTGCAAATGTTTGTATGAATCCTGTCAGATAAAACCCACCCTGTTTTGGGAAGCTCTATTAATAGCTGAGAAACAGATCTTGTCCCCAACTAACCTGTGCTTACATCTAGGGAAGTACAATAGCAGCAAACAGCTTTTCACAAAATGTTATTAGTTTTCTTGTATGTAAAATTTTGTGAAAAGATGGTTTCACATTAAAATTGAAATTTTGCATATTTTGGTGCAAAACATTATTTAAATTAAGTATTGAGGATTTACTTAAATGTCTTTGAATGGAAAAAACTACGTTTTTGCATAATTTAAATTTCACCCAATCAAACCTAAATATAATGGCCTCAAATTTTGTGGCTTTCAAATTTAATTGTGAACATTGTGTTATTCAATGCATGAAAAGATACTGTTAAAGTTCAGTTCCAGAAATGGGCAAAAGTTCGAGGGTTTATTTTAACCAAATTGCTAATACAGAGGTAAACATTAAAGCTTACATTTTAAAAGTGGCACTCAAAATTAGAGGCCGCTCTTGAAAATTTGGTTCAAATGTACTAGACTGTTGATTATGTTCACTTACTATATCTGTCTATGCCTCCATCTGCCATGTAAAAATGGATTTAGAATCTAAAAATGAATACATCCCATGTATACCACTAAACACAGAAGTAGTCTGCTCACTTTGCCCATCTACAATTTTTATCATTACAGCAATAATGCAAATTGGTTCATCCAAATAACTATACATGAAAGGACAGACTATATTAAAGCATATCCTTGGGTATATGAGAGTACTCTCTCTACTTTGTATCCCTGGTGGTTCTTCACTCTTTTCTTTTTTGAGATCTCTTAGCTACCAAGGATTTTTTCTCAAGTGTCTTGGTGACCCATGGTTACATTAGAAGTGATGTAAACATACGTCTAGTATTTCTTTTTCTGGACACATTTTCCTCCCTGCCACACTACAAGCAATCATTAAGGTAACATGCCTCTTCAACCAAATATATTCAAATGTAACTTTCTGTGTGTCAAAAGCTATGACACATAAGCAGCTGAGGCAGTGTAAAGAGTACAGCTGCTGTGAGAATGTTTTTTCAGTAAATCATGAAAACTGTATCAGGACACCAAAATGCAATTTTTAATTATTGAAGTAGAAAACTGACAAATCCTGTTTTTCATGTCCAAATTGGCTCCACTGGACTCTGTGTAGATGATGATTTTTAGGATTACACATTTTTGAAGGTGGGTGTCAGAGTACCACCTGAGTGCACGTTACAAGAAATAGCAAAATGCTGAATTCCCAAAGAAGGAGCCACACTGTTCTCATTTCCCTTAGTCAGAGTTGCCTTATTTGAATATAAAACAAATCCAGGTGGTCAGTTCTGTGATCATTGCTTGGGTGCCTCTGAAACTCCTTTAAGAATAATACTACTAATGTGTTTGTTTTTTTTTTGTTGTTGCTTTTTTTTAATCCAAGGAGCTGAAACACTCTACAAAAGACAGTATGATTCCTGTTATACAGATGGAACAGCTGAGGCACAGAAAGAAGTTTTGACCTGCTCAAAGACATACATTGAGCAGGAACATAATTCATATCTCCTGATTACTAGTCCAGTGCACTGTTCACTGGACCACACACGCCCTCTAGGCAAATCCCTGTAGAAAGCGATAGCACTTGCAACATGCCTTAAAAATAGTAGGATTTGGATTAAGTGAGACCTCTAGTCCAGGCAAAACCCACCATCATTGACTTTCCACTAAGAAAGTTCAGCTCTTGGTCCCCACATGTTCTTCTTGGGAGACTGTCAAGAATCCCCACATTAAATTAATTGTTATGGCAGAGTGTTTATCAAGAGGCAGCCTCTCAGTTTTCTATGTCCTAGTCCTTTTATTATAATTTTATTTAATTTATTCCTATTCCTGGAGGCATATGTTAGAATTGGAGTCCTGTTGTGCAGGTACTGTATGGTACATAGGAAGATGTTCCCTTTTCTGAAGAGTTTACATTTGAAAGAGAAGATGACAGTTTTAAAAAAGGATCTTATAAGAGCCTTAATGATGACTATTGGAATTTGAGCCGCAATTTGATTTGCAGCCCACGTAGAGGTTAGAGCACTGCTGTGGTGTGTTCTTACCAACAAGCTAAAGAAGTTGGAATTCCCAGGTGACCTGCAGGATCACCCATCAGTAGAGCGTGCTACAGGAGTCTAAAGCTTAAGGTGACAAAAGCATGCATGATTGTGGTTAAGGCTGTTTGAGAGGAAGAGGTGCAGTCTCGTGGCCAGTTAGAAGCTGGAAAAGGGCATTTCTGGCCATTGCTTTTATCTGGAAATCCAGCAGAGATGATTCCAGGAAGGCCCTGAGATTATGCACCTTAGTGCCAAATGGAGGACAAGATACCTACATCTGAAGACGAGGTCAAAGCTACTGTCAATTCTTCAAAATGCTGCCTTTTTTTTTTTCCCCTGGACTCAGCTGAAGCCTTTCATTGAAGTGGACTCTTCTTGATGCAGACATTGCAATAATAGAGGGCCAACATTATCTGTTTTCTGTAAGGAAACAAATAGCGGTGTGCCAGCTGAAGATTGGTACACTAGTCATATGCCAAAATATTGAAAATATCAGAGGAAGAAAACATGAAAAAGTCTAGTTCTCCAGCTCACCAATATCATAATATCTAGCTCGTATAGAGTACTCTTCCTCCATAGATCTCAAAATGCTTTACAAAGGAAGTCAGTATCATTAGCCCCATTTTAGAGGTGGAGAAACTGAGGCACAGAGGGGCAATGACTTGCCCAAGGTCACCAGTAGGCCAGTGATAGAGCCAGAAATAGAACCCAGACCCCCTAAGTCCTAGGCCACTAGGTCTATCCACTAGGCCACACTGAAAGTAAATAATTATCTAATTACACCTTTCAGTCGAATATCTGAAATGCACACATTGGATGTCTGATTCAAAGAAAATAAATCTCACTGTATACATTGGAAATTTATTCAAAAATTTAGTCTACAGTGTAGTAGGAATATGGCCTGAGATATAAGGCCTTGTATAGAATCATAGAAGATTAGGGTTGGAAGAGACCTCAGGAAGTCATTTAGTCCAATCCCCTGCTCAAAGCCGGACCAAACCCAACTAAATCATCCCAGCCATGGCTTTGTCAAGTCATGCCTTAAAAACCTCTAAGGATGGAGATTCCACCACCTCCCTAGGTAACCCATTCCAGTGCTTCACCACCCTCCTAGTGAAATAGTTTTTTCTAATATCCAACCTAGACTTCCCCCCACTGCAACTTGAGACCATTTCTCCTTGTTCTGTCATGTGACACCCCTGTGAACAACCTGGCTTCATCCTTCAGGTAGTTGAAGACTGCGATCAAATCCCCCCTCACTCTTTTCTTCTGCAGACTAAATAACCCCAGTTCCCTCAGCCTCTCCTCATAAGTCATGTGCCCCACCCCCCTAATCATTTTCATTGCCCTCCGCTGGACTCTCTCCAATTTGTCCACATCCTTTCTGTAGTGGGGGGGAGGGGGGGCAAAACTGAACACACTACTCCAGATGTGGCCTCACCAGTACCGAATAGAGGGGAATAATCACTTCCCTCGATCTGCTGGCAATGCCCCTACTAATGCAGCCCAATATGCCGTTAGCCTTCTTGGCAACAGGGGCACACTGTTGACTCATATCCATCTTTTCATCCACTGTAATCCCCAGGTCCTTTTCTGCAGAACTGCTGCTTAGCCAGTCGGTCCCCAGCCTGTAGCAGTGCATGGGATTCTTCTGTCTTAAGTGCAGGACTCTGCACTTGTCCTTTTTGAACCTCATCAGATTTCTTTTGGCCCAATCCTCCAATTTGTCTAGGTCGCTCTGGATCCTATCCCTACCCTCCAGCATATCTTTTCAAGTTTTCCATTCTGACAGTAGATGATGACTCTGTCCCCCTTAGGAGGGAGTCCCTAACCACCACCACCACCACCCGTCTCCTTCTCTTGGGAGTGGTGGTCGTGGAACCCCCAACCCTAGGACAATGCATCCCATGCCTTCCGGTTGATGGGGTCTCCTTCTGATCCCTTCCCTCAGATGACTCTTCCAAACCATTCTCCGCCATAGTGACTGTGCAGAGAGCCTGAAAACGGTTTCTTACCTCTATCTGCATTGGGGGTACATGGGTTCTCCTCTTTCTTCTTCTGGAGGTCACATGCTGCCAATTTTTTTCCCCATTCTGCACTGCCCTCTCAGATTCTTCAGCATTCTGTGCCTGCAGTACCAAACGCTGACTTCTATCCAGAAAATCTTCATTTTCTCTGTTGCAATGCAGGGTTGATTCTTGGGTCTCTAGTCCTTTAACCTTCTCTTCCAATATGGAGACCAGCTTGCATGTCGTACAGACGAAGTCGCTCCAATGCTCTGGGAGAAAGACAAACATGGCACATCCTGTGCAGGTCACAGCAGCTGATCACTCACTATCCATAATGTCTTCCTTCTAAGAGCCTCTTCAGATGTTGTATTTACTGCTCACAGAAGCCTGAAAGGGGGGAAAAAAACTGTGGCAACCCCCAAGCGAACTCCCAGGCAAACTCCCTCTGTTTGCCTGTATCAGAGGCCTGGTATGAAGCCTGGGCTAAAGTAGTGGTCAGAGCTTTGCTGATATAAAGCAAAGTCAGGTTTTGAACTAGAGGCGGGGCCTGCTCACAGAACCTGGCAAGAACAGGGATGATATTGCAGAAATATACATTCATAAGTAGTGCCAGGCACAAGAATACACATTCAAACACATTCCAGAAGGGTGGTACCAGAACACCTTGATACCAACACATTCCCCAAAGATAATAGGAACATGCTGATCCATCTGAAAAATAGGATCAGGATGATAGCATTTTGGATAGAGATGTTCTGATCGAACCAACACATATAAGGTAATGGGTGGCACATAGATATGTCAGAGGGAGGCACCTGGCCACATTAGAGGGGCATTACGAAACTTGTTTGTATCGGTGTATAAAGAGATCTCAGAGGGAGTGTCTTTGGCCAGCCAAGGGGAGAATGGAAAGTCCCACCATTCGCTGAGCAGCGTCCATTGTCACGGGCACACATGTCTTAGTATCCTCATAATCTGCCAGGTGCTATTACCGTGCTTTGTTGACAATAAACCTGACTTGGTGCCTTCATACCTTAATGGATCTTGTGGTCATTGGGAGGTTTGCTCGAGGTCTGCTGTGCCAGCTACCTGCGCAGAGCCGGGATGGCACACAGAGAGAGCGCGTGCACGCACACACACAGCCAAACATGTGACAACATACAGTAGTAAACTATAACATGCTGAATGCCTTCTTTGATTAATCAGCTAAATAGATTTCATCAAATACCAAATATGAACCTAGACGATGTCACATAATTGTTTTAAAAGTCAAATTTATTCCACAAGCAATAACCATACCATACTCTGTGCTTTATAAGCTAAAACTGCAATACAATGTGCACACCATACTGCAGGGGTCGGCAACCTTTCAGAAGTGGTGTGCCGAGTCTTCATTTATTCACTCTAATTTAAGGTTTCGTGTGCCAGTAATACATTTTAACATTTTTAGAAGGTCTCTTTCTCTAAGTCTTTAGTATATAACTAAACTATTGTTGTATGTAAAGGAAATAAGGTTTTTAAAATGTTTAAGAAGATTCATTTAAAATTAAATTAAAATGCAGAGCCCCCTGGACTGGTGGCCAGGACCCGGGCAGTGTGAGTGCCACTGAAAATCAGCTCGCATATTGCCTTCGGCACACGTGCCATAGGTTGCCTACCCCTGCCATACTGAATTCTTCAGCCCTGATCCAGCAAAGCACTTGAGCATATGCTTCACTTTAAATCTCAGGCATGGGGCAGAGCCATCCGGGCCTGTGACCCCAAATTGTCTTAATATAGCCCTGTGCACAGATGTTTTCTGATGGGGTGTCACGTCACTTTATAACTGTCTTATGTATTCTGGAATGTGTCTTGTGTAGTTTTAGAAATATCATGTTTTAAATAACACATGAGATGTTGACTAGAGATGGCTTCAAAACTATCAACTGTTGATTCATGAGATTTGATAAGAGGTTTCATAAGAACTTGCAACGCTTTTCCACTGGTTTCTCCAGGGATAAGAATTCTTTCAAATTGCCTTCATGGTAATGATGACCTTCTCCCCCTGCAGTTTATCATGTGGCCCACAACCGCTATTCTGAATGTGCAGGTGTTCTGAGGATTGCACATTTTTAAAAAATTGACATCTTAGTCACCTTCATACTGAGGTTATTCATGTACTTCTCAAGAGATCCTCCTGAAGAGTTAAAAACTTGACCTAACCCAAACACTAGTGAAAGTGTCTGTCAGAAGTGGCAGGCTTTCTGTGTAACATGTACCGAAATGCAGAAAGAAGTCTGTACAGGATAAGCAGGATGCAGAGTTTGCTCAGGCACTGTGTGTGTGTGTGTGTGTTGCTGTCAAGTGACATTTGAGTCAATTAAAACCCCACTGCTCTTAATTAACTGTATGGCATTATCATTAGCAGCTGTCTCTGCTATTGTTTTCATTATTAATTATGGTGATATAAACTTATAGTGGTAGCAATTTCCACAGGGAATTTCTAGGTTTATGCAGCAGTGGAAGAAAGAAAAAGGAAATATTTACACTTTTTTCTGGTATTTTTGCTGGCAATTCTGAGACTTTGTTTGGGTAGTGGTCTGGGAGTTAATCATTTTATTGCATTACTTCTCTCTGATTACAAAATGTCTCTTGTTTGGCTTTCGTTTAGATGGCAGTTTTCATCACTTAAATAATCACATTGATTGTCTTAAGTGAGCCTATATTTTTGTCAATTTGTTTGCTACCAATGCTCATGTTGCAATCTGAATTCTTTAGGCTACTGCTTTAACATAGGACACTACCAGGACATCCTTCTATCTGGGATCCTTTCCAACTGTTCATTAAACAGGTGCGCCCCTGCATCCTCAGATAACAAATACACCTTTGTAGTATCATTGCGCAATTTTTGTTTCACAAGTTGGATATCCACATAAGTCAAGTGATGGAGGAAGTTATTAATTCTAAGGGATCTAAGAATTATCAACAACCGGAGAAGGTATAATTGGATTTGTTCACTGCTCTGTCCCCATCCTTCCATAATTTTAATAGAAATACAATGAGATGACGCCCAGTGGAAATGACAGGGGAACAGAAAATTCCCTCTGTGTCCTCTCCAAATGGTGCAGACATGGTTAGGTGGTGTGTGTGTGTGTGTGTGTGTGTGTGTGTGTGTGTGTGTGTGTGTGTTGAGGTTGGTGGGAGGTTTCAGTTTTCTCTCAAGACCGTTTTGGCCACCGTAGGAGAAAAGATACCAGGCTAGAAGGACCAGCATTTTTTCCTCAGTGTTGTCATTATTCATATTATTTACTGAGTGCCGATACTCTACGAGGCAGTTTACAGAACATAGAAGATGATATCCCTGCTTCTAGAGACTTACAATACATGGGTCTCACACTATGATGTGTTGAGGCTGCTGTGATGCTGTATAAAAAGAATAATCAGATGTACACGACTGTTGCAATCACTAATGTATCATTACTGTTGCACAATTGCACTAGACCTGGTAAAAAGTATGTCATGTAAGATATCCATGTTTGCCCTGTTTCTTACAGTCTGCCCTAAATGTGGCATTCTCAGCTGTGACCCACACCAGGCACGGTCCACAGTTGCTCAGCACTTTGCAAGAGACACTCAACTCCTCTGATATCTAATATGAGGTTAAGGCACTCAGCACACAGCAGCATTGGGCCTTAGATTAATTACAGACCTACATTCCACACTAAGCATGCTGGATGTATTGGCAGGCCCTTGCATGACCCCAGAATATGGAGCATGCAGAGGTGGCTTAATGCCCCTCTATCACTGCCCGAAGTGCACGACTGAAGTAATTGAGAATTAGGCCCTTAATCTAACAGCGGTAGCCAGCTACTTCGCCAGCATCAGTTTGTGTAAAGAGGTCTAAACGTTTTACTCATGGTTTCATTTACCATTAGATATGCAGCCAGGTTAGCCTTGTGCTACAGAATGTTGAAAATCTGTACTCAGAAGTTATCAATGACTTGCTGTCAAACTGGGAGGACTTATCTAGTTGGATCCAGTGGGGGTCTGTCCTGGGTCCAGTATGCTTATAAAATTTGCAGATGACAAGCTGGGAAGGGTTGCAAGCACTTTGGAGGATAGGATTAGAATTCAAAAGGACTTTGACAAATAAGAGAATTGGTCCGAATTCAACAAGATGAAATTCAGTAAAGACAAGTGCAAAGTACTGTATTTAGGATGGAAAAATCATATGCCCAAATACAAAATGGGGAATAACTGCTGAAAAGGATCTGGGGGTTATAGTGGAGTGGATCGCAATTGAATATGAGTCAACAATGTGATGAAGTTGCAAAAAAAGCTAATATCCTTTTGGGATGTATTAATATAAATGTTGTATGTAAAAAATGGGAGGTAATTGTCCCATTCTACTTGACACTGGAGAGGCCTCACCTGGAGTAATGTGTCCAGCTTTGGGTGCCACACTTCAAGAAAGCTGTGGAAAAATCAGTAAGAGTCCAGAGGAGAGCAACAAAAATGGTAAAAGGCTTAGAAAATCTGACCCAGGAGGAAAAGTTTAAAAACAAAACACCCCACCCCCCCAAACCTGTGCATGTTTTATCTTGAGAAAAGAAGATGAGTGGGGCCCTGATAAATCTAAAAGCTGTTGTAAAGAGAACGGTGATTGATCTCCGTGTCTACGGAAGGTAGGACAAGAAGTGATGGGCTTAATCTTCAGCAAGGGAGATTTAGGTTAAACTTTCTAGCTACCAGGGTAGTTAAGCTCTGGAACAGGATTCCAACGGAGGCTGTGGAATCCCCATCATTGGAGGTTTTTTAAGAACAGGTTGGACAAACACCTATCAGGGATGGTCTAGGTTTACTTGGTCCTGCCTCAGTGCAGGGGACTGAACTGGATGACCTTTCAAGGTCCCTTCCAGCCCTACATTTCTAAGATTCTATAAATCCCCAGCTTCTTGACAAGTCCGTGCTCCCAGTCTCTGGTCCACAGGTACAGGCTGCAGACCCTTGCTTCTGTACTAGGAAGACCATAGCAGAGACAGCTTCTTTGTGCTTCCCTGGTGCAAAAGAAACCCACTGCAATAAATAAGATGACTATCTTTGGTTAGCCTTTATAATAGTGTTTTAAAACTTCCCTGTATTAATGTCTAATGCAGGGTTAGCTCCTGGGTAACATTAAATCCTTGGAGTGTTGTGATTGTTACAATATCATTGCTTGAAAAAAGTTACTCTCAGGAAAAATATATCAAGAAGGAAGGTGTCACAGCGAGGGGGTGAACTTCATCTGTGACCCCTTCTGGTCTCTTCAAATGCATCCGCTCAGGTCTTAGGCCTCTAGCCATCTCCTGTCACTCAAGGTGGAATCCCACAATGTTCCCTCTTGGACAGCACTCTGGGTTGCAACCCACGTGTATCAACCATGATAACTCAGCAGGGCTGACTTGTGTCCAGACCCTGCAATTCTGTTCCTTTTCAAAGCCATGACCGTGGCAACCAGTGAACAGCCAGCCTTCTTTCTGCAAAGTATTGTTTGTTAGAACAAAAACATTTAAGAGAAAAACCGATCTTAAAACAATAAAAGAGACTAGACACATAGCTAGATAACCGGTAAACTAGACATCTTCTACTTGGGGACCTGGTCAGTTTAACTTCATGTAGTCTCCTCTTCAGAGCCTCTTCCTGTGTCAGCTTGCCTCCATATCACAGCTCACTGACCACTCCCCTGTGTCAGAGGCCTGGTCCACACTAACCCCCCACTTCGAACTAAGGTACGCAAATTCAGCTATGTTAATAATGTAGCTGAATTCGAAGTACCTTAGTCCGAACTTACCGCGGGTCCAGACGCGGCAGGCAGGCTCCCCCGTCGATGCCGCGTACTCCTCTCGCCAAGCTGGAGTAACGGCGTCGACAGCGAGCACTTCCGGGATCGATTTATCGCATCTAGACAAGACGCGATAAATCGATCCCAGAAGATCAATTGCCTGCCGCCAAACCAGGAAGTAAGTGTAGACATACCCAGAGAGTGTCACTTTAATTCTTGCCCAATCCACTGAGCACCTCCTTTACAGGAATCAAGTCACTTTTAAACTGTAGACCTGTAACTCCCAGCTGTGGTGAAACAAGACAGGAGATAAGATCCTTGAAACTAATAGCCTCCTCATGTCTTTCAAGTGTGTGCCTGGAGTTTCTTATCTGGGAAGCCATTGTGTTGCCTTCTTTCTCAGTCTGCATTGAATTCAAGCATTATAAACATTCCACTGTCTGTAGTAAACGTTTTTTATATCAGTTCAGTCATTCATACTGTGTAACCGACCATAATTATACAGTAACTTTACCTAGCTGACCAGGTCACATACATTACTGCATCTCAGTATTCTTAGATTATTACATAGCCTTTTCGTGACTGTCACAACAGGATTATTGTATTATTTAACTACAGCTTAATACAATATAAAAATTACCCAGTAAATTCAAGTTTGTCCTTGTTGAAATGATACACATTGGTAAGGCTGCATCTGACATTCAAGGTTAATTTAAGGGATTTAATTCTTGTCTTTGTTTAAAATTCAACTTTTTCTTAACTACGAACCTCCTACAGCTCCTCCATAATATCAACAACCTGTAAATCCAGGAGTATGAGGCTAAGGATAAGGAAGTTGTCTCCAAACTCCATATCAAATCCGTCTCTAGGAAACTAACCGATAATTCCTTAACTTAAATGTATCTTCCAGTTATGGAGAAAGAACTATTGTTAACAGGCATCCCTTATTTTAGCTGGAGAAAAAAAAAAAGCTATCCTCCAAAAAAATTCGTATGTCATATGTTGTATATTCTTTTAATAGTTTATTTTAGAATTCATCAAGTTCTGGACGATGTTAATGGGGAGGACTTTTGCCTGTCATAGAATGATCTGTGTCTTCAAGTTCATGGAAGGAACATCAGGATCATAGACGCAGATACAATATCTTTTAAAATTCAAATAATTATATTTTAAAAGCTGCAGTTAATTGATTCTAAAGAAAGACCCCACCAAAAAAAGAGCAGATGGGGTTATAAAAGGGCAAAGTCTGTAGAAAGCAAGTACTTAAAGACTGGAGCATGTTCAGTTTAGTTTAAGTAGTAGTTAATAATCAGGGAAGTCAACTCCTCTATAAAATAAATAAATAAATCCTTGACCTCTCAAAGATGCTTGTTTAAAGTTGCAAATGTCCATCTATTTAATCTGATTATGTATAAATAGTATGTTTATAATTTGTGCTGTACTATATGGTGTATAAAGGTATGTCTACACTAGGAAAGCTTTGTTAGTATAGGAACATCAGTATTGTACTGGCAAAGTGCTCCTAGTGTGAACCCAGCTACACCTGCAAAACTGAGCTTTGTATCCGTATAGTAAAATCACCTATAAGTAAAACAGGCTATATTGATAAAAGTGCAGTTTCGCTGGTATAACTGCATCTATACTAAGGGTTTCTGCCAGCACACCTCTGTTGATCAGGGATCAAGCCTCATCACACCCCTGACCAGCATAGCTGTGCTGAGAGAAGTCAGTAGTGTAAACAAAGCCTTGGACAGATGTGTACGTTATGAATTGTATCCATAGACCCTCTTCCTCTGTCTTCCTGACTTAGAGAGACATGCCAAGTGGTGGGTGAAAATGTAGGACAAAACATGGGAGGGGGAAATGGTAGTGGAGGGAAGATGAGTCTATTTTTGGTTCTAGCTATTAATATAATTGCCAAGGTCTGAAAGCAGATGCTTTTGAGAGGAATTCTGAGCTTTTGTTGGGAGACAAGAAAAAGGCTGTTGAAACCTGGAGATTTCCAGAGCTGTAAAGTCTAGTGTCCCAAAATTCTGAACTGTGCAGTTTAAATGTCTTTGGGTTATGTTTTTCTTTCTTTCAAATAATGGCCATGGAGTTAGGGTGACCAGACAGCAAATGTGAATAATCGGGATGGGGGTGGGGGGTAATAGGAGCCTATATAAGAAAAAGACCCAAAAATTGGGACATCTGCTCACTCTACACGGAGTGGCATAATTGGGGCTAAACAAATCTGAACTTTTGTGGTGGAAAATTGACCTGGTCTCTTCTGCATAATGACGTTCTCTTGGATTCTAGTAATCTTGAATTAAAAACAAATATATGCAAGTGAAGGTTGGGTCCCTTAAGCCCTTGACTTTTGCAGTCGGCCTGGATTTGAACATCTCCTTGCAGCTTTATTTATAACAAAGTGTGAGAGAGATAATTGAAATGCCTGACAAGCAAGAGAATGGGGAACATACCTCACAGCTAAGTCTCATTATACTGACACTACAGCTCATTTTGGATCTAAATTACATACATACCACATAAATCTGCTTCTATCCAGCTATTACTATATTCTCTTATAAATCACAGAAGCACATACGTACTTTACGATTGGTAGGATGAGTCTCCAATTCAAGACAGAAGATCTTTCACTCCCAAAGTGCTTAATGTAATGAATTATGGTCTTATGTTTCCAGTCTAAAATGTATGAAAGCAGTTATACTTTTCTTTCCTGATTTGAGTAAACGCCAACAGGGGGGATATCCCATCTTTCCCTCCTTTCTCCTCACCTCTCTACCCCCCCCCCCAATCCCCCGCGCCGACAATGGTAAACCAAGGCAGCAGGTACAAGTGTGTGAACTTCATGCAAACCACACTCTCCCCCACCCCAAAAAAAAATGTGCAGGAGGGAAGGTAGAAATGTTGCTTTGTGGTTTGTCCTGGAGAACTCTTACAGTAAACCATGTTCATCACCAGTTATGGTACACTCATTGCTATCACCCATTGTCACCAACAGAGAATATTCCTAGAGTATACAATACCAAAGGGAACAATGAGAGAGACAAGGTGGATAAGATAATATCTTTTATTGGGCCAGCTTCATGCACCCTGTGTCTCTAATATCCTAGGACCAATATGGCCACAGCACCACTGCAAACAATAAAGGGAACTATGGATTTCCGACAGAATATATTTTGCCCTCACATAGTGCTATGTACAGCATTATTCTGAGCTTCTTCCTGCTGCCTTTACATTGGATCTAGATAAGTAGGGAAGGTAGCAAGGGGTACAATTCCAGTTGAAAAACGAGGAGTCCTTGTGCCACCTTAAAGACTAACAAATTTATTTGGGCATAAGCTTTTGTGGGATATAACCCCCTTCATTCGATGCATGGAGTAGAAAATACAGTAAGCAGGGGTGTGTGTGTGTGTGTGTGTGTGTGTATGCGCGCACACACACAGAGCACATGAAAAGATGGGAGTTGCCTTACCAAGTGGGGGGTCAGTGCTAACGAGGCCAATTCAATTAGGGTGGATGTGGCCCATTCCCAATAGTTGACAAGAAGGGATGAATATCAACAGAGGGAATATTATTTTTTGTAGTGACCCAGCCACTCCCAGTCTTTATTCAGGCCTAATTTGATGGTGTCAAGTTTGCAAATTGATTCCAGTTTTGCAATTTCTCGTTGAAGTCTGGTTTTGAAGTTTAGGTGAAGAATGCCACTTTTCAGTCTGTTATTGAGTGTCCAGGGAGATTGAAGTGCTCTCCTACTGGTTTTTGAATGTTACAATTCTTGATGTCTGATTTGTGTCCATTTATTCTTTTGCGTAGAGACTGTCTGGTTTGGCCAATGTACATGGCAGAGGGGCATTGCTGGCACATGATGTCATATATCACATTGGTAGATGTGCAGGTGAACGAGCCCTTGATGGTGTGGCTGATGTAGTTGGGTCCTATGATGGTGTCCCTTGAATAGATATGTGGACAGAGTTGGCAACGGGGTTTGTTGCAGGGGTTGGTTCCTGGGTTAGTGTTTCTGTTGTGTAGTGTGTAGTTGCTGGAGAGTATTTGCTTCAGGTTGGGGGGCTGTCTGTAAGCAAGGACTGGCCTGTTTCCCAAGGTCTGTGAGAGTGAGGGATCATCCTTCAGGATAGGTTGTAGATCCTTGATGATGCGGTGGAGAGTTTTTAGTTGGGGGCTGTAGGTGATGTCTAGCGGCATTCTGTTACTTTCTTTGTTGGGCCTGTCCTGTAGTAGGTGACTTCTGGGTACCCTTCTGGCTCCGTCAGTCTGTTTCTTCACTTCCCCAGGTGGGCATTGTAGTTTTAAGAATGCCTGATAGAGATCCTGTAGGTGTTTGTCTCTGTCTGAGGGATTGGAGCAAATGCGGTTGTATCTGAGGGCTTAGCTGTAGACAAGGGATTGTGCAATGTGGTCTGGATGAAAGCTAGAGGCATGTAGGTAAGTATAGTGGTCAGTAGGTTTCCGGTATAGGGTGGTGTTTATGTGACCATCGCTTATTTGTACTGTAATGTCCAGGAAGTGGATCTCTTGTGTGGACTGGTCCAGGCTGAGGTTGATGGTGGGGTGGAAATTGTTGAAATCACGGTGGAATTCCTCAAGGGCCTCCTTCTGATGGGTCCAGATGATGAAGATGTCATCAATGTAGCGCAAGTAGAGTAGGGGCGCTTGGGGACGAGAGCTGAGGAAGTGTTGTTCTAAATTAGCCATAAAAATGTTGGCATACTGTGGGGCCATGTGGGTACCCATAGCAGTGCCCCTGACTTGAAGGTCACCTATCCTATATCCCACAAAAGCTTATGCCCAAATAAATTTGTTAATCTCTAAGGTGCCACAAGGACTCCTCGTTGTTTTTACTGATACAGACTAACACGGCTACCCTTCTGAATTCCAGTTGAGTATGCTGGGATTTACCCTCTAATTCCACTAGTGGAATTTCTGCAAGTCAGTCCCTGGGGATCACACTGAGAATGTCTTCTTTCCATTTTGAAAAAAAAAATCAGTGGGCGTTAGGTGCCTAACTGCCATTTGTGTCTTAGAAAAATCTCCCCTGTAAGTGAGAGGAAAATTACTCCATGGGTTGATGTTTAAATAATGATGGTATTTCGGTGTCCCTGTCTTCCCCTGCAGTGACAATCCCTCTAAAAATAGTGATTCTTATAAAATAACCATGAACTTCCTTCATTAAACTAGCTCCAGTACTTTCTCCATTTGGAAATGTCTGTATTGGAAAGAGCAATGGCCGGTATCTGAGCAGGCTCGGAAAGCACCATTTGTTGGAGAGCTATTGATGACCCTATAACTCATGCCTGATGAAGCAAAGCTGAGCCAAGAATGAGTTATGAAAGGTCACTAATATCCAGCATTCAGGGTCAGCCCACGGATTTATCTGGTTTGGGGATTTCTAAAAAAGTTTTGTTTGTGAAATTTGTGCTCATAAAATTGAAGGACTGTTACTACTGGCTAGAGTCAATCCTGGGCCCAGTACTAGCCAATATTTTCATTAATTATTTGTCTAATCAAGTGGGGAGTGTGCTGATAAAATATGCAGACGACACCAAGATGGGAGGGTTGCAAGCACTTTGGAGGACAGGATTAGAATCCAAAATGACCCTGACACATCTGAGAATTGGTCTGAATTAAATGAGATGTAATTCAATAAAGGTAAGTGCAAAGAACTGCACGTAGGAAGGAAAAATCAAATGCACAACTATAAAATTGGGAATAACTGTCGACATGGTACTTTTCAGCAGGTAGTACTGCTGAAAAGGATCTGGGGCTTATAGTGGATCACAACTGAATGAGAGTCAACAATGTGACACAGTTGTGAAACAGACTAATATCCTTTAGGGGTGTATTAACAGGAGTGTTGTATGTAAGAAACGGGTGAGGCTTTAGCAAGAGTACTGTGTCCAGTTCTGGATGCCACACTTTAGCAAAGATGCGGATAGATTTGAGAGAGTCCAGAGGAGAGCAACAAAAATGATAAAAGGTTTAGAAAACCTGATTTGTGAGGAAAGGATAAAAAACTGAACATGTTTAGTCTTTAGAAAAGAAGACTAAGGGGGAATCTGATATGCCTTCATATATGTGAAGGGCTGTTATAAAGAGGACGGTGACTGATTGTTCAGCATGTCCACTGAAGATAGATAGGAGAAGAAGTAATGGGCTTAATCTGCAGCAAGGGAGATTTAGGTTAGATATTAGGAAAAACTTTCTAACTATAAGGGTAGTTAAGCTCTGGAATAGTTTCCAAGGGAGGTTATGGTCCTACCTCACCACAGGAGGCTGGACCTGATGACTTCTTCAGGTTCTCTTCCAGCTGTACTTTTCTATGGCTATGTCTACACTACTGTGGTAAGTCGACCTACGCTACGCAACTCCAGCTACGTGAATAACGTAGCTGTAGTCGACGTCCTTTAGGTCGAGTTACCACTGGGTCTACACTGTGGGGGGTCAACGGGAGAAAAATCTCCCATCAATTTACCTTACTCTTCTCGTCAGGGGTAGAGTACAGGAGTCGACTGGAGAGTGGTCTGCAGTCGATTTGGTGGGTCTTTACTAGACTCGCTAAATCGACCAGCAGTGGACCGAACTCAGAGCGTCAAGACCAGCTATAGTAAAGACATGCCATATAATTCTTTGCTGGAGACCGGTTCTGGACGAGCCTTTCACTGCCAAGGCTGTTGCAGTCTGGAGCTCTGCCAATAGTCAGTCTTGACCTGCAGAACTTTGTGCTATTTTAGACCTGAGCTCCATTTCATGGAGAAGGCTGCCATATTGGGGAAGGCAGTTCCATTGTCCATGATCTGGCCTAAATAGAGGGTTTAGAAAGAAGCAGTGCTGCCGATTAACCTCCATTGTGGGCTGCTTGGGGCCCCACTACCGATTCAGTTCTTCCTGTGCTCCCTTTTGCAGATCATCTGCAGAATGAGACCACTGTGACCAGCAGCCCCAGTCCTTACCCACCCTCTTCTCTAAAGCTGATCTGATATATCCCCCTCCCCATGTAGTTCTGAGCTTTAACAATACACCACAATCCTAACCTGTACAACCCTCTGCTATTAGACAGGATGGGCAGGAATGGTGTCCCTAGCCTCTGTTTGCCAGAAGCTGGGGATGAGCAACGGGATGGATCACTTGATGATTCCCTGTTCTGTTCATTCTCTCTGGGGCACCTGGCACTGGCCACTGTCGGAAGACAGGATACTGGGCTAGATGGACCTTTGGATTGACACAGTAGGGCCTTTCTTATGTTCTTATGGTCTCCCAGTGCTGAGGTTTCAGAACAGAGACTGCCAATTAAATGATGGTCTTGTAATTTGGGTAGGTCTCTATAAAGGACTAGGATAAGATCATCAAACTCGCAGTTCACTGGTGATACACCAGAGTAATACAGCTGGGCAAATTTTTTTAACAAGCTTTTTCAGTGAAATGCAAATTTGGCAACATTAAGTTTCACAAAATTGTTTTAAAAAATCTGAAATTGAAATGTAATTTTGACAGTCATTTCAAAAAGAATAATTGAAAATTTTAATTTCAATTTCCTTTATTTAAACAAATGAAAAATATTAACATGCTTCAAATTGAAATGAAATGTTTCATTTTGGGTTGAATGTAACACACTTTGACTCAAAGCTTTTTTTTTTTTTTTTTTTTTTTTTTTACTTTTGATTCACTGAAATTTTAGAAAATTAGAAAAATGAGCACAAATTTCACAAACAATTTTGGTTCAACCTAAAACTGTGTTTTCCCCCAATTTTTTGGAATTGTCAGCAAACCAAAGATCCATTATTTGCCCACTTCAAGTAACGATGGCTCAGAAAGTGTTCAAGGAAATAAAATGCGATGCCATCAGCTGAAAAGTGTGTCAAACTGGCATGAACCTGCACTGTCACACTGCAAACAGCTCATCTATATTGTGTGTGGCAATATAGCTTTATAGGAAAAAGCCAGCAAAATTCTGTAAAGCATCAGCGGAGAGTCCTGCAACCCGTACTGTGATATCCTGCCCTTTTTAGCTCTGTACAGTCTGCTGTGAGGAATACCAGTGTGATTGGGTGACAGACCTTGAATGATCTCATAAATAACAGAAGCTGTCTCAAGTGTCAAATATGAGAATCAGGAAGAGGAGGAAGGAGATGAATGGAAAACAGCATCTGCAGACAATCTGTAGCCTCTGCTAAAATGTAATAGCTGAAAAGTATAATTCTGTTTAGATAGCAGTTTAGTAGATTTTGCTTTTTTCCCTCTGCCCCAATAGCTAAGGCTGCTTTAGCAAAAATAAGGGATCTGCTCAAACTTAAAATGCAAGAGTCTTCATAAAAATAATGTATATGCCTCATTTGAAATCTAGTTTGTAATTAGATCACTTGTCTTGAGTTACGGTTAACTTTTAAGGAAGATGGTATAGGAAGCCTGCAGTTCAGGCATAAACGAATTGTCATGGCTATTTTGCATCTGAATAATACCAATTTCTTTAAGATGAGGGGATGACGTTGAGGAGATGGGCTGAACTTTATACGTTCCTGACCACAAAGAGAGGGGAACATGGGCCAGTAGCAGTAGAACTTGTCGATGTATTCCCTATTTTTTTAACATCCTGGTAGCTACTTCCAAAATAGTTTCAGTAACAATAGGTAACTTCAGGGATATTTAATATTCACTATAGACTAGACACAAAACTGTGTATCCATTTCCCAGCAATGGTACAGCTAAGCTAGCACTAGCAAGAGAGTAAGCACTGGTGTAGACAGAGCTCAGTTGTTTTTCCACTTCATGGGGAATAAATACCCAAATCTTGTCTATCCTGGTTCTTAGACCATTGGAAGCGTTGGTGCAGCTGAACTGTTACTGAAAGTGGGTACAAAGTGTTCTAGGGCAGACACTCCTGTAAAAAGGGTAGTGGAGAAGACTGATAACTTTCTTCTCTACAATGTGACTCGCTGTAACAACAAAATATAATTTTCAAGCTTCCTAATCTCTTTCAGATGCACTCACTTGTCCACAAAGTTCTCTTTGTTGCCCTTAAATAATTTCAACCATGAAATGTAGTAGAAGAGTTTCTCAATCAGCTGACATTTGGATTGTTTTAGAGTAATCTGTGTTTTCACATGCAAATGGAGTTCAAGATGTTGAAAAGGGATTCATGTGGGCTGCCAGAAAGCTCATGGGAAACCCACTGTAGCATCTCCAAAACATCACAGCTTGGTAGAAGAAATTCTCAGGGAATTGGGGGTGGCATGGTGAGAGGCCCTTGCTTGCAACTGATGCCAACATACCTAATGACTTTCTTGCTAACATTACTCATTCCAAGAACATTTGGAACACTGCATCACTTAAGCAAAAAAAGCAATATAAACACTGGGAATACTGTACAAGTCTGTTAGCAAACAGCTTCTTCACTGGCACTGAAATCTTCCCAAATCATCTTCCCTGATGTTGGGGAGCAGTGCCAAGAGAGAAAAATAATTAAATTAAAATAGCAAGCTGATGAAGTTGGTCCTAAAATTTTCTTCTATATGTGCGTTCCCTCTCTCTCTTTATCTTTGTACATGTATCTTTCTAGGTTCTTATAGTACCATAGTAGATGCTGCAGTCCTAGCAGATGGGACAGAGAGTTAAGAATGGGGAGTCGTAAGCTCTTCGCTTCTGTATACACCACATTGCTTTCTAGCTGATGGAATGTTAAGATCGCCTCAAGTGTACAGGCTTTGGGTTCCCTCTACTGGCTGAGCTAGTGGACTTGTTCAGTTAATTTGCTGGGTACAATTTTGTGCTTTTGGGGCCAAAGAACCTGAATTTTATTCTCTGTTGCTGCATTTTTGTTTCCTTCGGTGGTTTGTTGATATGGTGCCTATGTTAAACAAAGCACTTAAGCATATGCCTACCTTCAAAGGACATGTTTTGGGACTTACGCATATGTGCCTAAGTTCTTTGCTGAATAGGAATGGATTTAAGCATGTTTAAATGCTTTACTGAATTGAGTCCTTAATGGACAATACACTTGGCTTCAGCTTATTAATCCACTCAGACAGCCTTACAAACTATTCCCTTGTTTCTCATCATTGTCCAGATAGTCCCCTTCCACCCTACCATATAAATGGTACTTCCAGGGATGATGATAAACCAATAATGACCACTTGGCCTGCCTTGTTCTCTATGCTACCTTTCATGACTTTCTTGTTCTCTTTAAAGGGTGAAATGGGCAAAAAGGGTATGGTGTGGTTATTGTGACAGAAAAACCTTGAGAAACCTTATTGAATTAAGTTTAGGTATCTCTGGGGGACCATTGTATTAAATGCAAAGTTTTGCTATTATTGTGGCCCTACATTGTATGTAACCTCTCTAGGGGGAAGATGTGATATGAGGCCTGGAGGATCAAAGGATCATATCGAACAAAGCCCCAGACCAAAATGGTGTTGGTGAAGATTTCCTGGGGAATGCCTAGGAGGATGTCAATGCAAACTCCCCATCTGTAGCTATGAAAAAGCTCTGCTTTTTGAAGCTACGACTTGAGGAGAGGGTCTTGGTCTGCTAATTACCTATTACATGATGCCAAGATCAAAGGCCCAAGCTGTTTAAAGGAAAGACTGAACTATTCATGGTGGTTCTTGTTCTGAATCTGAAACCATTATGATTTTGTAATCATGGACTGACACCCACCAGAACCTGAGGTTGGAGTTGGGGTGACCTCTGATAAGCTTTTTAACAACTGTGTAGGTTCTTTTATTGTTTGTTTAATGCGTATTCTCTATAATGCTTTCACTGTAAGAATAAATGTGCTTGCTTATGAAGAACTGTGTGGTAACTGCAGCAGTTACACTGTTCAGAACATCTGGAGAGGCAGCAAAGTGCAGACACTGGCCAGTGTAGGCTGTCTGGCTTGCTGGGGATAACACGGTGTAGGCAGGGAACTGTACAGCCTGGAAAACCCTTACTCAGGAGGGAGAGAGACGTGAGTTTCTATCCAAGAGAGGTGATGGCTGAGAAACCAGGAGCCTATAGAGTATGTGACCGAATGCACCCCTGTATTCACACCCTACAAACTATTGTAATAATCTTGATACAAAATATGCCTTATGAGGTATCATTTGAAAACTAATAAATCACTAGTCAGTAGTATCATAGTGAAAAGTTTGTAGCAACTTTCTATGTAACGTAATGAAATCCCCCTGTATGATGTTAGGGCTATGTGGGTCTGAACATGTGCTACCATCAGGCAGGAGTGGTTAACCAGGTCTAGCTTAAACAAAGGCATGCGTGTTTACCTCAATTTACATATAAATAGTAAACAGGGTCCTTGAGACAGCAAGAGAGAGACAAGGCAAATCTCCATTTCGGCATACACGGGAGAAGAAAGAGCATGGGGGCACCTTTACCCCCAGACTCCATGTTGTCACTTTTACAGTTTGAATAAACTTTGCTTTGAGGGGTAGTCCTCAGAAGAATCCATTTCAAAGAGGAACTGGACTACAGAAGTGAGCAGCAAAAGCACCCCAATCTCTCTCTCTTGATCTTTCACCTAAGAAGACAAAGGAACCAGCCCTTTAGATATTAGGGGCAGATCCCGACTTGAGAATTAGGTCAGCTATGTTGCTGGGACAATATGGTAAGGATTTTACCTTGAGCCAAGCCTAATTAAGTCTTAGCTACGACAATGTGTTTTATCTTTATTTCTCTTGTAACCATTTTTTACTGTAATACCTTGTACTTGCACTCACTTAAAACCTATCTCTTTGTACTTAAATGAACTTGTTTTATTCTTTAATCAAAACTAATCCAGTGCTGTGGTTAAACTGAACTCTTTGGGTAACTCCAGTTAGAGTACCAAACTGTTGGATATTGACCCCCTGTAGGGGGCAATGAACCTATACTGTCTGAACTGGCAAGGGCTGGACAGTGCAGAACACATGTTTTGGGGAAAATTCGGGACTGGGAGTATGGTGGAGTCACCCTGCATGTAGTAACCAAGGCTGATGGAAGCCAGAGTGGGGCTGGTGTGTTACTGACAGGCCGCTGGGGTCAGCTGCTGGACTAGTACTGCAGCTATACACAGATACTCAGGGTGTGACCTGCATGCTGTTTGTGAGGGGCCCGGATGGGGAACAATATCAGCAAAGCATTGTGAGGCACCCAAGGTTGCAGGGCAGGTGGTGACACAACCCTTCACGAGTCTGGATTGCACCCCGGAATGTGATAGTGCCCTCAAGGGACCACAGGGGTGGGATACAGGTACAGTTGCCCAGAAATTGAGACTGTTGTTATACAGGACTGGGACTTGAAAGACGTAGGTTCTCTTAGCTCTGTCACTAGACTTGTATATATGAACACTTAGTTCAGGGCAAGTTGGGGTGTAAATGTACTCTGCACTAGCCTGCTGTGCACCAAGTGTCCATGTGGACCCTGCTGCAACACACCAAAGGTTCCATAGTTTGCTTGTTTCCTATTTCAATGTGGAATAGATCAAAGCGCATTACAGAACTTTCAGTGTGTGGCAGCCGGATCCATGTGGACACGGCAGTCTAGTGTGGGGTAGATTTACATCCCAGCTTGCCATGAACTAAGTGTTCATACAGACAAGCCCACGGATTCTCTGTGTAGCCTTGGGCAAGCCATTTAGTCCCTTTGTGCCTCAGTTTCCCCAGTTGTGAAATGGGAATAATAATTACCTCCTGGGGTGTGATGAGCCTTGATTCATTAATATTTTAAGTGGATAGAAATCATCAAATGGGCAGCACTGTAGACATGCTCATTGTAATCTGAGAGAGGACATGGGTGAGGTGCTATCTTTTATTGGACCAACTTCTGTTGGTAAGAGAGACAAGCTTTCAGGCTTACACAGAGTTCTTCTTGTAATTGTTATGTTACACAGGCAGGAGAGTGCTTCCCACACCACACACACACAAGGAAAGGTGACCTTCCTTACTTAATCCAATGCTGTGCATGTTCTTCAGTCTGAAGGCTAAAACTACTATTTCCAAAAGGTCAAGGGGCCACAATCAGTGCTTTGGGGAACATTTCAAAGGGAACAGGAACAACCCCCAAGTCCCCCTGCTTGAGTGTCTCTGGTATAGGAAAATCCCCAGTGGGTTTTGAGCCAGTGTAACTGTCTTCTGTGCCTCCCTTAGGGTGACCAGATGTCCTGATTTTATAGGGACAGTCTTGATATTTGGGGCTACCGGCCCCTATTACCCCTCACCTCCTGTCCTGATTTTTCACACTTTCTATCTATCTGGTCACCTTACTCCCCACAGAGGGAGTGGAGAGGCAGTGGCTGGAACATGCTGCAGTATGGCTGTCCCCAGCTGCTGTCTGTGTCCCTGCTGATCAGAGCCTCTAGGTTGCTTTAATCTGCTCCAGAGCTGGGGCAGAGAATCAAGGAACTGGAACTGATTGTTGGTATTCAGCTTCCCCTCCTTTTCCCCTTGCCTGGGCTGCTGTGGGAGGCTCTGTGGGGAAGGGGAGCCATCCAGGGCTACCACTAGGTGTTTTGTCACCCAGTGCAAAAAATGTTTTCGACCCCTGCCCCCCCACCCCAAAGGCACCAGCCCTGAGCAGCCCTGGGCACCATCCTTTGCTCAGCAACCCTCCAGGCTCAGGCAAAGCTATCTGAGCCCCTCTCCTACTCCTGGAAGAACCCACAGCCTAGCAGGGAAGCAGGTGGCAGAACAGCCTGACCTACTCTCTCTCCTCTCTTTCCCTGTGATTCAGCAGATGGCCAGCGGAGGAGCTGCTAATCAGCTGCAGCACGGAAGGGACAGTAGCTATTCAAAATGTTGGGGTTTCAAACCAGGGCTTGCATGGGAAGCGGGGGAGAGGATACCCCCTAGTGCCTCCCCAAACCAATGTGGCTGTAGTTTAAAAGTCACTGGGTACTGTTCAGGGAGCATGTCTTCATAATCCAATGTACATTTTCTTCTTAACACGCTTTGCCTCAAGGGACGGAGTTTACAGCCTCGAGGGTCACAGGTTGGACACCACTGATTAAATCAAATCAATTTATTATCTATCCATCCATCCTCTAATCTCTGTGTGTGCCTGACTCTGCCCACGAGAAACCATCAGCTGGAAAACTGCAAGTTGGTTTCTGCTGTCATCTTTACAGACTTTTACTCTTGAAGAACTAGACTGTATAACACGTGGGTGGATTTTGGGCTTCAAATTCAGGTAGCCCCTCCAGGCCAAGCCTAGGACTATGATATGTCAGCAAGTTAGAACTCAGACAGAGCTGACAGCTGCTGCAGAGAGCAGTCCTGCTAACCTTTTCTTTTTTTTTCTTGGTGGAATAAAAATGTAGAACTAACACTTTCAGATATTATTTAATAGCTTGTTTAATACTTTGTATATCTGATACCTACCCTTTATGCAATACCTAAAGTAAAGAATTAATCTGTACTCCACCCCTTAGGAAATGCACAAGGTAAATATAATTCAGCTAGATACCATGGTGATGGATGCTACAAGGAACCCCAAGGTAAATTTTATAGATGAAGAAACTGAGGTGCTGAGTAGTTTAAATAATTTGCTTAGTCACAAAGAAAGTTTGTTTCATAATCAGAAGATGTGAGTTCTAACTGCCAATCCTGTTAGCCATAAGTCTTTCCTTCCCCAAGTCGTTTGAAATCCACAGTTAATTGAATGCTGCACATGTGGGCTTTAAAACTACAGAGATTCCTTTTAAAGGAAAACTGAAGTGTGTTTTACTTGCCAAAGTCCAAGTTCTATGTTTACTTCACAGTTTCTAATGACAATCAGCTGCTTTAGTTGTTAGTGAAGTCACTGACTGTAGGAGGTGCCAAGTCTTGGCAGGTGAAGACAGAAACTATTATGTTCAATATATTTTTATAATTTCGAAGTCCATTTTTTTTATTGTACTCAGAAATTGTGCCTGCAAGTTTTGTATGAGCACAAAAAGGAAGGATGGCTTTGTGGTGGCACAAGACTGAGTGAACTGGACTCTAATTGGAGCTGGTTGGGAATTTTCTAATGAAAGGTTTTTTTCATCAGAACGAAGACATGTCATGGGAATGTGCCAGTTTTGACAAAATTTTCATCAGGGAAAGTTTCTCAGATCAAGGATGGAATTTCTGGAGCAAGTGAGCTATCCCAGAATAGCCCAGCACATAAGGCACAATCCCACCCCCAAAATATGGGAGTCCCACGTAAGTCTCTGCTCCATCTCATATAGACAAAAGAATTGAACCTCAGTATCCCAAACCCCACCGGAATGTCCAAGCTAGCAGGCTGTTGGTTATTCTGTCGGGAGTCTCCCTGTTTCTCCTTTTGGAGCCATTTCTCTCTGTATTTTTTTAATCTCAAAAATTGTCATGGGGCAGGAAAACTTTCCCACCCATCACTAGTTCAAATGTTTATAAAGGGTTCTGAGAGGCTTAAGTCAAATATACTAGAGAAGTACAAAGTATAACTATTAGGTCACATAGATAGATGTCTGTTTACCCCCATTTTAATACACGTGCAAAAGTTGAGGCTGACATTTTGAAGTCAGGCCACATTTTGAACCAAACTTAAATCTACCCTTGGGCTGGAGCGCCCGAGACTTAAGTAAACCCTGATTATAAGATGAGCCCCACCTGGGCTCCAGTCAAGGCTTCCAATACAGAAGGTGGCAGAAGCTGCAGGGAGGGAGTGTGTGTTTGAGAGGAGTAGCTGAGACTGCGAGAGGTCTGGTAGTAGGCTAGGGTAAGGGTTCTCAACCTTTTTCCTTCTGAGGCCTCCCCAGCATGCTATAAAAATTCCATGGCCCATCAGTGCCACAACTGTTTTTCTGCATATAAAAGCCAGGGCCAGCATTAGGGGGTAGCAAGCTGGGCAATTGCCTGGGGCACCACACCACAGGGGTCCCTGTAAAGCTAAGTTGCTCCGGCTTTGGCTTCAGCCCCTGGTGGCAGGGCTAGGAACCCTGGGCTTGAGCACCACACAGCATGGTTCAGCTTTCTGCCCTAGGCCACAGCAAGTCCTGGCCCTGCTTGTGTCCCCCGGGGCCCCCGGATGCCTGGTTGAGAACTGCTGGGCTACAGAAGCCTGGGAAATAGTGTGCTGAGCTGAAACTGATGAAAGACTTTGTTTTGGGACTTTTGAGCTCTGTTTTTGACAAACTCTGTTACCAGCCTGGTGAAGAGTGAATTCAAGGACTTTGGACTGGAAACGTTATAAGAAAGGCCATACTGGTTCAGACCAAAGGTCCATCTAGGCCAGTATCCTGTCTTCTGACAGTGGCCAATGCCAGGTGCCCCAGAGGGAATGAACAGAACAGGTAATCATCAAATGATCCATACCTTGTCACCCATTCCCAGCAAGATCACTGAGAGTGTTTTACAGGAGCCCTGATGAATTTAAAATAGAGGTGGGTGGTGGCCATGGTAGTAAAACATGTATTCAGATAATTATTTGGGATCTTAACTAGCCTCTTTTATGGTTTTGTTTACTTTTATAAAGCTTTTTAGTTCAGTTTTGATAGCCCAAAGAGGAGATCTCTATTGTCGAGTTATGGAACACTGAGAGCCTTCCCCTGCTTCTACCCAAATGGGTTTGATCTACAACCAGCTTCCTTCAGTTTTAATTCACACTTCCAGTTTATATACTTGTCTCTTCTCTTATAAGCTGAGATCCATGACTAAAGGCTGAGCCCAGATCCTTCTGGAGAATGGTGCTAGCAAGGTAAATATAATAATAGATTGTATTTCAGCCTAGTTGACTTTATGCCATCTCTGGGTTTCATTCGCAAATGAATTACAATAGAATGATTGTAAGGAGCCAAAGCCATTAGAAACAAAGTTTGGTGGGCTTTTGTTGTTGTTTTTTCCCCAACCCAAAGTGTGTATTCTCACATAGGTTCAGTCTGGGTGGAGAATGACAAGGTGTTTATCGTTAGCTATTCTCATGTACCCAACTTTCCATGCAACACTGATGAATGAGTGAGCACTGCTCAGGAACATAGTCACTCATTGGCCCGTCCCACATTGGGGGCTATGCTTACTGCAAGTATTTTTGGTTAGCCCCAGATTGTTTTCCTGCTGGTAGTTGTAGAGTGACTCCCTATGAGTCATCTGGTAGATGTTTCTTTTGAAACAATGTTACTGAATAAAATGAATGATTATTCCCCAATTAAGATGCCCAGTAGTATGTATGTGAAATATCATATACCTCCTATGCTAGAGACTCCTTCAAATGAGAGGAATTGTTACCAACGTGTTGGGTTCCAAAAGAAAGCAATGAAGGTTGTGACATCTGTAGTATTAATTTAGATAGAATATATGGGTGTAAAGAGTTAAAGGTGTTTATATAATTTAGTTACTATTTAACATTAAACCAGTTTTATCCAAGGTATACAGAAACTTCAGCCTGCTTGGAACCATGGTGAACACATGTACAAGTTTGCTGGGTTTTTTAAAAACCTTTATTAAAGATACAGAAAAGAAGCCAGGGTGAGGAGAGGTTAAAGCTTTTGAAATGTAAACTATTAAATCAGGCTTGTATTTTAACCATGTCTATTAACTGCAGAGTTTTTAAGGTGGGGGAGACACTTGGACTTTTTTTTAACAACCTGACTTCTGGAATAACACAAGCACAACACACGGTTTACTTCGAGATCTGGAAAACTTGTACCAGCTTTGGGCTGTTTAGGGCATTGCATTCAGTTGCATTTTGGCTACAGGCTTATAACAGTGCTGCAAAATATGCAGCTTTGACCAGCTAAGCTAGTTTTTTATTAGACTGAAGGAAAAAGGAGAATGAAAGAAAAGAGACAATATAAGGTAGGGAAGGAAAAGGACACATGGGGGACAGTGGGGAGCTGGTCAGGATTTAGCCAGAGCTGTTGGAGGTGGCGATGTTACTTGGCTTCTTTTTTAGGCCCAGTTTCATTAGGACACTTTTTAGGATTGTAATGAAGAAAGGTCTAGAGTTTTAGGAGATAGTGGAGGTGGCAGCCATGATGGTGAAGCTTGCTTGGTTTCTTGTTTTTTAGTTAGCCAGTGTTGTGGTTGCCTTTGTGGTGGGTTTATATATTTAAGAACCCCAAAAGGGAGTGATGGGTGGAATAGTTTCTTATTTTGTTTATCAATAGGTCTAATTTCAAATGCACCAATTTTGGTTTATTAATTTTTGGTCTTCTACTGTTTACCAGACATATTTTTGTCATAGTCCTTGAACTATATTCTAGTTCTAGTTTGTATGAATTTGGGCTGGTGGGGGGGCATTGCATTTTTTCCCATTAACGTTTATTATAGATTATTGTGACACTTTATGAACTTTCACTTTTTACACTTGAGCTTTCACTTAGGGTAATAATTGGGCCTACAAATGTACAATTAAGATGGCGTTTTGTTAACAAGCAGAGTATGGGGGTGGGGTTAGCATGATGATGCTAAAACAAACTTAACTTAACCTTTAACAATGTAAGAATTATTTTTGCAGCTTTTTAAAATGCCTTTGTTACATTAAACCTTTTAAAAGTTTTTCTATTTACAAAAACTGCAAACCTTATAATAAAAGAAAGAACAAAACAAAGTATTTAAGTTTTAAAATTAGTATAAAAAATTGACATTTTTCTCTAAACAAAATTAACAATTTACTCTTTTTATGCTTTTTTTTAAAAAAGCATAACACATTTAAGAGTTTTAAACCCTTTGAAAATAATTGTTTGTTTGTCAAAGTGCCAGCTTTTGAGTATGTGTTAACCATTTAGATCCATCAGGGACACCAAAAATGTTCTTCTGAATTAGATGGAATATATGGGCCCCAAAAGTTAAAAATGTTAGCATAATCCAGTTACTGTTTAACATTACACAGTTTTAAACAAGGTTCAGGGTCTGGTACCTGAGCCTGCCTAGTACCATGGCAAACACACAATTAACTTTTTTTTAAACCTTTTATTAAGGTTAGAGAAAGGAAAGGTGGGGCGTGGGGGTCTGGGACGGGGATATTAAAGCATTTGAAATGTAAAGTATTCAGTAGGCTTTTATCTTATTGCTTGTTCCCTTTCCCTTAACTGCTGTAGAGTTTTTAAATGAAAAACATCTTTGTTTGACAGTCTTTTAGATTCGTGGTTCTCAACCAGGGGTCCGGGGCCCCTTGGGGGGCTGCGAGCAGGTTTCAGGGGGTCCTCCAAGCATGGTCAGCATTAGACTCACTGGGGCACAGAATGACATTATTACATTGAAAGACCCACCGCATGGGGCTGAAGCCTCGGGGCCCTGAGCCCCGTCACCTAAGGCTGAAACTGAAGCCTGAGCAAGGCAGCTTTGCAGGGGGGCCCTATGGCATGGGGCCCCAGGCAGTTGCCCTGCTTGCTACCCCCTAATGCTGACCCCGGCTTTTATATGCAGAAAACCAGTTATTGTGGCACAGGTGGGCCATGGAGGTTTTTATAGTATGTTGGGGGGGCCTCAGAAAGAAAAAGGTTGAGAACCCCTGTTTTAGATTTTTTAAAAAGGTGGCTGAGGTAGTAGCTTTTATTGGACCAACTTCTGTGTAGCTCGAAAGCTTGTCTTTCACCAACAGAAGTTGTCCAGTAGAAGATATTACCTCACCCACCTTGTGTTTCTAATATTCTGGGACCAACAAAGCTACAACAATACCACAAACTGTCTTTTAAATAGTAATAACAGTCCATGGGGGGGGGGGGGGATAAGTTAGTTGAGATGGGCTGGTTTGGCTGCTGCTGTTTTAAAAAAATAAAATTAAGAGCAAGACAAACACCTAAGGGGAGAGAGAAGAACAGTGAAGATAGCAAATGCAGCTTCTTCCCTGATGTTGACTCTCATTTGCGACTTCACTGTTGGAAAAACACAGGCAGAAAGAACACATGGTCTTATCAGCCACTTTGAGATCTGGCAAACTTGTATCAACATTCGGCTGTTTAACACACTGCATATGGATGCCTTTCTGGTTACAGGATTGCAGCAGTGTTTCAAAATATGCAGTCTTGGCTGGCCAAGCCAGACTTTTTCCTTAAACAAATGGAAAAAGGAAAAAGAAGACATAAGGTAGGGAAGGAAGAGGACATATCTGGAGGGGGGGTGAGTGGGCCCAGGTGAAGAGGGGAGACACAGTCTCATGTCCCCGGTGGTGTACAGGATTCAGCTGGAGGTGGTGGTGTCATCTGGCTCCCTCTCTGGGCTAGTCTGGTCAGAATGTCGCTTCTTATCAGGAGGAAGGTCTGGGGTCCCAGGAGATGGTGAAGCTTGCTGCTTTGACTTCTAGTTTAGCTAGCATCATGGTATCCTTCACTTGTTTCGGGAGGAGTGGGGGGACAAAGTTTTTAAGAACCCAAAAGGGAGTAAGGGGGTGAATAGTTCATTCTCATTATTTTGTCCACCAATAGGTCTAACTTTTGACACACCAGTTTTGGTTTATTAATGTCTGGTTTTAACTTACCAAGCATAATTTTAACACAGGCCTTGAATTACGTTAGTAGGACTTCTTGTTTGTACAAGTGTAGCAGTTTTTGGGGAGGAGCGAGGATGTTACAACTGTTTCCATTAACTCTTATGGTCGATTATTGTAACACTTTATGAACTGTCACTCTTTACAGATAACCTTACAATTAGGCTAAATTCGTAGCCCCAATTATCTCAACACCTCTTGTGGTATGGCACAGCCAAAGACTGATTTTACAGAAGAACAAGTGTATGACATGCTTCTCATCTCACTGGCTCACATACGAGGTGTCACTAAGAGCTGCAACTCCTTTCCACATATTGGATTAGCCATTTCATTTCTGTTGCATTCTTTTAGCCATTGTGATGTTAACTATTTAACAGGGAACTGAACTCATTTTGATAATCTCTGAACGAATCAAGACCATCCACATCCAGATAATGTTCTAGAATGCTTAAATGTGCTTGGGTTCCTTTATATTAAGACATTTGTGTTAAGGCATATGATTCCAGCCAGTTCCCTGGGGACTGCAGACTGAATAATTGCATGTAGTATGGAATTATTAACTAACTGTATTGCAGAAATGTCTACAAACCCTGTTATGCTAGATACTGCAAACACAGAAGAAAAAGATTACAGTCTAAGACAAGAGACAATAGGTGGATACAGACATATATATGGGGGGAGCACAAGGAAACAACAAGACAACATTGGTCAATATGATAGGCAGTGGTCTCAGCACACCTAGCCATTGTCACAATTTTTTTAGGAATAACGTGCAGTCTTCAAGTATTCAATTTTCAGATGGCAGGAATTTATGAAATGGTCACTGTTCTCATAATTCCCCTTTTTAGAGCTGCACTCAAAACAGACTAAAGATACTTGCTAGTCGTATTCTACTCTGATGTGCACCTCAATGAGTACAAGACGTCAGCCCAGGTTCACCTGAAACTGCACTTCTTTCACTCAAAAAGTTCTTGAGCTTTAGTGGATCTTTCATTGAACATTGTTTGCAGTGTTGTAGCCATGTTGGTCCTAGACAAAGTGGGTAAGGTAATACGTCCAGAGCCAAATGGGTTGGGGAAGGTTAGGTAATATATTTTATTGGACCAACTTCTGTTGGGCTTCTCTTTCACCAACAGAAGCTGGTCCAATAAAAGACATCACCTCATCCACCTTAGCTCTCTAAGTGAATATATTGTGAGTTTCTAGTTTGTAATCTATAATGAAACCATGCTAGTTTCACTTGGATTGGGATTTTGTTGCAAACATTTTGCTCTGCTCTATGTACCAATTCCAAAACAAACAATACATTGGGCTTCCATGGAAAAGTCTGAGCTCTGAAACTCCATGTCTCTTGCACATGTAGATTTCTGTTCTTAAACATCTACTCCATATTACAAATTAGATCCTAACAGTTCTCACTGACTTCAGAGGGAGCAGGATTGGGTTCTAGGAGCTGATTCTTCCATCTCCATCCCCAGAAATTGGACTGAGATCACTACAGTTATTTCATAGAGGCTAGCAAACAGTTGTAAAATGCTCAGAACCTATGACACTGCAATTCCAGCCCCAGAGGAGGTTAGAGCAGCTATCCCAACTGGCAGTTGTCCCCATGGGCTCCTCCATCAGCTGGGGATTGGACCGCATCAGCCTTCCAACTGTACCCCTCCTGGCTTTGATATGTCCCTTTGCTGGAGCCAGAGCTAGGGGAAAGGAGATGGTAGGAACTGGCTATGGTGGGGGGTGGTTTCTGGGTCAGATGAGAGATCTGGGGGAATTCTTAGCTGGGCAGATATAGCTTAATCATGGGAGAGAATCTGGCCCTCTACCTCTAACACTGCATATAGGCAATCCCTTTTCTAAGGAAAAACAAAACACTCAGGGGAATGTGTCCTTTGGCACAATAACTGGCTGAAAGGAGGAAAACGTGTCAAGCTGAATTTGGCATCAGAATAAAATAGACATTTTTCCCAAGTATAGCAAAACATTTTTTAAACGTTTTTTTTTAAGGGATGGTACAGATGCATCAAAGTAAAGTAAATGTTAAATTTTCAATTGAAAAGATCAGAAATAGTTTTTTTTTAATTGAGTACTTCAGATTTCAATTTCCATGAAAACTAGAGCTCCTGAAAGCTCTCTTGGCTGAGTCTCACTAGACCTGGCATGAAATCTAACTCCAACAAAGTCAATAGTTACAACAACAAAGAACTGATCTAATAGTGGTGAATCAGGCAATATGCTGTTTTGTGAATACAGAGACTATGGACCGAACTTTGATCTTGCTTACCATGGTGTAAATCAGGAGTAAGTCAATAGAAGACAATGTGGTGACACTGATGTAAATGCAGCATAACTGAGTCAGGATCAGGTTCTGTATTTTTAATAATCCTCACAAGTTGAGAGCACAGTGACAGCTGTAAAAGTAGTTTGGATTGGGTTTTTGTGGGTGTGAAGGCTATTATGCTACCAGAGCTTGTACTAACTTTTTAGATTTTTTTTTAATAGGGGGGAAATATACTGTTTTTCAAAGATTCACTGTAACTATAGAGACTGAGATGCTAGGCAATTTTTTTGGAATATAGAAAACGTTAATCAGATCCTTGCAATGCTCATACAAGTTCTCTTGGAAAATGCAAATAGAAGAAAAGCTAATTAGAAGCTTTCTCCCAAGTGCACCATGAGAGGAAATGACAGCTTTGGTAAAAGGCACTCAGTGACATGTTATAAAGGAATGACCTCATTTCAGAAACCCAGAATAGAGGCTGGACTTTAAATGGCAGCAATCTCCCAGGAGATTTGAGCTCTGAGCCTAGACACATAAGAATTTTTAGAAATACAAACTTTTGTAAAAGTGAAAGATTCGAAGAACACTTTTCTCACACAAGTTTCTGTGTGAGCAGACTTTTTAAAAATGAATTCTCTGTGCTCGGATCTACTTTAGAAACTAAAAGCCCTTATTGTGGTTATTTGAGAACAAACCTTGTCTTCCAAGGTCCGAATTAAATGGAGATGCTTCTTAAGGAGAGACTTAGGAAAGAACTCCAGAGATCTAGTCCATGATAAATGTATACACATTTTACCTTTGGTGGAGATGCTGAAAAAATGCAATAGTATTTTAAGCTGTTTAAAAACCCAAAGGGGAAAAAAATCTAAAGCAACTATTATTTCCTGTCTCCTCCTGCAGATAGGATGGACTTAAATCATTCACTGAGCACTACCCACCCCAAAACTCTGTAGAAGACCAGAAGTTTTGCCTTGATTTTCTTTCTAAAATTGAATTGGGCCAAACATCAGTTTCAGGTGCAATTTTAGAGGAGTAACTTGGGCCTAGTCTGGCTAAGAAATCAAACTTCTAGAGGTACTAGAAAGAGATCCTAATATTCTCCTTAGAAAACATAAGAAATGGTTGAGGATAACTATAGTAGCTTCTATGCATGGAAGAAGACAGCAAATAAGTTGATTTCTTTACACTTTGTTCTTTTCTCTTTGTTTTTAAATTGCTGAAAATTTGAAATAGTGTTTTAAACTATTTCTCCAAAGGAAAAGGGTTTATAAAGTTACCCGAGGCTAGAGTGTTTGGAACTGGATCAGATCCAGATCAGTTTTACACTAGAGTTCAAAGTTTGGATTTAAAGCGGGAGTGTATTTATATTTATACCCACCATAAGGCCCCTTTACACTTGCAAGAACCCTGGGTAATTTTCCTAGTATAGACGAGGCTAAAGAGTTAGAGGAAGTGCCACACGTGGAGGGCTTGCAGGATTGAGCCTGAATATACCACCCGTAGACAGTGGTCAAATTAATAAAATTTCACTCCATGAAGTATGTGGGGCTATTTGTCTTCGAATACTAGTGAAAGGCAAGTACTAGGCCCACCAGTACAATATTTCTAAATTCTTTTAATTACTTTTGCTAACCGATCAGAGTCGTACCAGTTCAAAGGAACCTGTGCATTTTTTTTATACAGGGGAAGGACTGGTATCTTGTCTACCCAGCCTATTATCGAACTCCTCTAAAACAATTTGACATCACTTCTCGCTTATTCTGGGAATAATGCCACTGGCCATTTACCTGTGTAAGTCTTGCCATCTCAAGGTTCATATGATGTGTGGTGCTGGTAAACAGCCTGGAACGGCCTCTGTTCTGTACTGCACCTGTTTTGTACCAGAAATTCTCAGCACCTCCTAGGAGTAGCAATATGCTTTGATGGAGGAGAGCACTTACTATGAAACTAGAGTATTCTTGCCAGGCTTGGCTGGCAATTGCATTATCGGCTACAGATCATTGCACAAAGACAGCATTTAAGTCCTGTTCCTACAATTTGAATGTTATTGTGCAAATGATCCAACTTAATTACCGTGATTAATGGGGGCTCTTAGCCACCCACATTGTGTACAATGGTCACAAAAGTACTGTAGCTATATATTTTTTTCTGCTCTATTTTCATGTCACGTCCTATTCATATTATGCTTGAGGAGTAAAATGACATCTTCAGTGGATGTTTTCCATATTGATTGTATTTGGTATTTGATCACCATTATGCAGACTGGGTTATAATTCAGGATCCTCCCCTCTACAAATAGGTTCTGAAAATAAGTAGATAAAGCTGTGTGTCTCTTTCCAACATTATGTATTCTAGGTAGAGCTGGTAGCTCCACCTAAAGATAAGGTGCCTGACAATTCCCATTATAAGATCATGTTTTCAGTTGCTTATAACTTTGCCAAAGTTTAACCATTGTCCGAAACATTCCATGGCAGAAATTGACATAAATTGATTCTTCCCCAACTATCCCATATCACAAAAGGACAAGAAAGCAGAAATAAGACAGAGGTTCTAATTAATCTTATAGTTAAATTACTGTTGTACATAGTTTGCCACAGTTCCTGTTACAATAGATGAATCAGTAATGTCTTATCTCCAGCTATTTCCCATCTCAGAGGAAGGCAAGAACCACCATTTGCAGAGTATTGTAATGAGCAGAAAACCTTTTCCCATCCTGCAGACAATCATTTTATGCCTTGAAGCATGAGATTAGATTAATCTTTACTGTTGTTTTAGCTTTCATAGATGCAGTGATACTCAGTTTTGCCCAGCATGAAAGCCACCAAAAGTCACTGAATAGTAATTCAGAGGTTCAGAGTGAAGTCCTGATGCTATGTTGCATAGTGAATGCCAGTTAAAATGAGGTAGGATCAGAGGCTAAAATAGAGAAAGAACAAGTTAAAAATTACTCAGACAAGTTAGATGTCTTCAAGTCACTGGGGCCTGACAAAATACATCCTAGAATACTCAAGGAGCTGACTGAGGTGATATCTGAGCCATAAGCAATTATCTTTGAAAAATCATGGAAGACGGGAGAGATTCCAGAGGACTGGAAAATGGGCAAATATAGTGACAATCTACAAAAAAGGAAATAAGTACAACCAGGGAATTACAGACCAGTCAGCTTAACTTCTGTACCTGGAAAGATAATGGAGCAAATAATTAAGCAATCAATTTGCAAACACATAGATGATAAGGTGATAAATAACAGTCAGCATGGATTTGTCAAGAACAAATTCTGTCAAACCAACCTAATAGCTTTCTTTGACAGGGTAACAGGCCTTGTGGTTAAGGGGAAGCAGTAGATGTGGTATATCTTGACTTTAGTAAGGTTTTTGATACTGTCTCCATGAACTGCTCATAAACGAACTAGGGAAATATCACCTAGATGGAGCTACTGCAAGTTGGGTGCATAACTGGTTGGAAAACTGTTCCCAGAGAGTAATCATCAGTGGTTCATAGTCAAGCATTGAGTGGGGTCCCTCGGGGAGCAGTTCTGGATCTGGTTCTGTTCAATATCTTCATCAGTGATTTAGGTAATGGCGTAGAGAGTACACTTACAAAGTTTGCAGACAATACCAAGCTGAGAGGGGTAGCAAGTGCTTTTGGAGGATAGGATTAAAATTCCAAATGATCTGAAATAAATAGGGTGAAATTTAATAGGGACAAATACAAAGTACTCCATTTAGGAAGGAACAGTCAGCTGCACACACATAAAATGGGAAATGACTGCCTAGGAAGGAGTACTGCAGAAAGGGATGTGGGGGTCATAGTGGATCACAAGTTAAATATGAGTCAACAGTGTAACACTGTTGCAAAAAAAGCAACCATCATTCTGGGATGTGTTAGCAGGAGTGTTGTAAGCAAGACATGAGAAGTAATTATTCCTCTCTTCTCTGTGCTGATTAGTCCTCAACTGGATGCGCCACATTTCAGGAAAGATGTGGACAAACTGGAGAAAATCCAGAGAAGACCAACAAAATGATTAAAGGTCTAGAAAACGTGACCTATGAGAGAAGACTGAAAAAATTGGGTTTGTTTAGTCTGGACAAGAGAAGACCGAGAGGGGACATAGCAGTTTTCAAGTACATAAAAGGTTACAAGGAAGAGAGGAAAATTTGTTGTTCTTAACCTCTGAGGTTAGGACAAGAAGCAATGGGTTTAAATTGCGTCAAGGGCAGTTTAGGCTGGATATAAGGAAAAACTTCCTAACTGTCAGGGTGGTTAAGCACAGGAATAAATTGCCTAGGGAGGTTGTGGAATCTCCACCATTGGAGATTTTTAAGAGCAGGTTAGACAAACACCTGTCAGGGATGGTCTGGATAATACTTAGTCCTGCCATGAATGCAGGAGACTGAACTAGATGACCTCTCAAGGTCCCTTCCAGTCCTACGATTCTATGATTGTGACATTGATTTGTCATATGTGGCCGTCATGATATTTGGCATTTCATAGTAATGTTTGGGTCATAGCAAGGCCTCAGTACAAGGCTCTGATTCCTCTGCAGCACTCCATGATGACCAAGTCACCATCCATCCTCTTCTCCCAAGCCTTGTAAATTGCTGGGAAGGGGGTGCTTTTCCTTTCTTTTCCCCCTTCTTGGCTGTAAGTAAGGAGAAAAGATCTCTCTGGTCTCCACCATTTCTCCTCTTGACTACTGGCAGTATAGTACGTTTCTCCTCTCTTCCTTCCTGCTTTTTTGAAGAAGCAGGAGAGATCCTGGTGGCTATAGTCTGTTAGCTCAGCACTCTTCTAATCAGTGCTCCACTTAATCTGCCTGAGAAGTGAGCAGCAGAGGGAAAGCAAGAGCTCTTGTGAAACTTGTGTACTCCCTGAGAGCCATATGTGGTTTCCCAAAGCGTTGAGTATTTTTTTTATGGTCATTAAATGTCCCGCTTCAGTATGGTTCAGTAACATCCTGCTATATTGAAACTGCTGGTGGAGTACATTATTATTTATATTGTGGTAATACATGAAGACCCCATCAGCACTGGAGGCCCGTTGTTAGACATTATACAGATAAATAAAAAAATCCAGGCTTTAAGGAGCTTACGATTTAAATACAAGACAAAACAAAACAATGGGTTTAACAAACAATAGTAGAGATGGGATAAGTGATAAATTCATCTAGTTATATTGTGGTAGCTAGTGTGTAAGTAGGTGAGTTTCATGTTTGGATCTAAGCAAAGAGTTGGGTAGGGCCTGGTTGGGTGGCAATGGGGCCATCCTTCACCTGTGCTAGATTTCATGAGATCCATGGGCTTGGTGAAATCCTTGGCCTCCCTAGCAAATCCCTCCTCTGCACCCATGGAGTAGTCTGAAACAAACGACACAAATGAAAACTCACGCAGCTTCCACTCCCCTAGTGCATTATTCCTGTGCAGGGAGCACCAGGATCATATACTTACATTGGAGAGATGGGTTCTTTAATGAGCTCTTTCAAATTCCTGATCTGATATTGTCAAGTTCTAGGGGTGTGTGTCTAGTTTTCTGTACGAATGTCTCTTTCCAGTATAAGTCTGAGTTCCAGAAGGGAGGGAACTATGAGAGGTCAAAGAGATTCAAATAGAAGAGTGCCCAAAAATGGGTGAGTTGGAAACATGTGTACACTATTTTTACTAGAAAAGGGTATGTCTGGTAGGTGTTGGCAAAGGATATTTCAGTAATTGTTGCAGACCAATCTAGCATAGTAATCGCATTTTATCCTGATGTGCCACATTAATTATAGTCTAGGTAGGGGTTATTTCAGAGAAGCAGTGACTGAATTAAGTTAAAGTGACTGGCTGCAACAATGTAATCACTGCAGAGATAAAGTTGGATAGTAAAGCATTATGGATAACACACTGCAGATGGCTGTAAGGACAGAACTATTTTCTTAGCCTATAAAGTACTGGAAAATGCCTGCTAAAGGATTATCTGCTTCATTATAAGAAACCAAGTATTTATTCTGGGGTGATTAAAAAAAAATTGGGATGATAGTGTTTGAAACACTATCATGTATATATTTCTTTGGAATGAGTCTGTGCACATGCACACAGAGAGAAGAGTAAACAGATGCTATGGGCTTTAGAGGAATAAATTTATTGTTAAGGTTTTTTTACTTTAATTACAGCTGGGAGGACAATCTCCAGCCAGGCATTAAATTGGGTCAACAGCTAAAAAGGTTTGAGAACAGACATTGATGATAGAGTGAGTGTGCGTGTGTGTGTGTACACATGCACACAGGCAATAAACTACAGTGTGGTGCTGGGGCTGATAAGCTTTAGAATGCTGTAAGGGTCTCATTAACATTCAAGTAATAACCACATTTTCTCTCATGTATTATCATAAGATAATAAATACTCCTAGGATGTCAAGGCATTAGGCTCAGCAGACAACTTCTAATCCCTTGAGTTTGATTAGCTCATAGTAGCCATCCCCCAGAGTCAGCTTGTACAGTAGCTATTATAAAATGACTTATTTAAAGAAATTACTTAGATGACTGCTGTCATCATTAAAATATTGTAAGTATGAGTTTTTCAGACACTTACACATCCTCCCACCACTTCTTTAAAATTTTGCATGGCCAATCTGAATCCTGTTTTATGGTTAAAATGATACAAAATCCTGTGTCAATTAATAACATTCATATGTGGGGCAGAGTGGAGCTGTCACTTCAGATTCCTAGCACACACAGTGACTGTAGGATTAGGTGATTTGACATCTTATTTAAAAGATGAGCAGGAAGCACCTGCATTAGGGTTACTATTTAGAGGCAGTGAAGATAACAGATTGGCAGATGGAAGTATGGGAGGAGGAGTGGAAGAAATCCACTCAAACCTGGTGATTTATTGTTTGGCTGAGTCCTGAATGGACTAAGCATCAAACTAACAAATATAACAATGCTTTGCTTTGTATTTATATAGAGCTTTCCTCCTGAGGATCTCAAATATAAATGAAATAAGTCTCAACACCCTGATAAGATAAATTCATATTATGATCCTCTTATGAAACTGCAGAATAGAGACACTAGGGCCAAAAATTGTCAAAAGCTGGGCATGGGCAAATAGCTATCAGGATGTCTCTTCAGAGCCTTGGGTTTGAATTGGGCACTCAATGGATTTTTCAAATCTGGTGTTTTTTGGTCATGTTTATGTAGTCAGAGTGCCCTGTGGCTTGAGCAGTACAAAGGGGATGTGGTGTAGAGGATGGTGCCTAAAAAGCTATTTCAGAATAGGTGCTCCATATCAGTCATATGTAGTGTAGTAGCCATGTCAGTCCCAGGATATTAGAGAGACAAGGTGGGAGAGGTAATATATTTTATTGGACCAGCTTCTGTCTACAGCATTTACCCTATTCACTAGTAGATCCCACATCTTCTGCTGAATGCTGGTAGAGAGCGTTCTTAAGTGCTAGTGCAACAGCCCCATCCTCAAGTGGAGCATTACGGTAGTTTCTCATCCTCTCTACCATATTCCCCATCACCTGCGTCTGCCCCAGGCATTGCTGTCACTGCCACCATGCTGTAGGTTTGGCCACTGTCACGATGTCAGGAGTGGCTCAGGACCGTGAGTGCCAACCTCAGGGTGGACTGTCAAAAAGTAGCTTGGGCACTACAAACTGGTTCTATAGCTAGATTTCACCAATCCAGGAACACGTGAACTCCTGAACTCATTATAACAGTCTTACCATGGAGTCTCACAGTTCCCTTGGGCTCTCCAGTCTATCTTACCATGCAGGCAAGTTGGAGTTAGTGATAGATGGTTGCTTTACTCCAAAAATTACAAAATATTCAGGTTACTCCCAGTCCCAAGAGACCAGTCACTTACCCCAGGTCAACTTGTACCTCAGATCTCACACCAAAGACAACACTTGTAGACAATCCTATAGTAAACTAAGGATTTATTAACTAGGAAAAGGAAATAATGTATTTACAGGTTAAAGCAGGCACCATATATACACAAATGAGTTATTCTATAGTTCCAAAAGGTGATAGAGATGATATCTGTCAGCACTGAATTATTTTTAGGGCTAACTTAGGTTCAACCTGGGTATCGCAGCTAGGAAACCAAAGCAGAAGTCTTGTGAGAGTCCAAACAGCAAAGAGATGATGAATTTTCATGTCACTATCTTTATTTCGTTCTCCTAGAATTCATACTGATGGGACGAGCTCTTCTTCACATAGCCTATGTAGCGGCAATTAGAAAAGTCTTTTGTATTATGGTGTTTCACAATAGCCCACTTAGTTTTGACAGTCCTCGTTAATGGGCAGGGGAACCACTCCTCCTGACTGAGTTCACAAGTTCAGAGCAGGCATTTTCCCAGTTATAAAGCAACTCTTATATGCCTTATAGCATGGGATACTGACATCACAAGTAGGATTAATGCATGCAGCAACTTACAAGCATTTTATAGAGACTAAACTCATCTTTACAAGTCTTGAACAATATTAACATACAGATGAGCTCATCTGGTTTTCAGCTATGAATTTGTCAGGGCTCAGCTGATGCCAGCTCTTGCCAAGACTTTAGGCACCTGCTCTACCAGCATCATAGCAACTTACCCATGATATCTGAAACCAGCCTGCTCACCATTGTGCATCCAAGCCTTATTAACATACGCAAATTGCACTCCTCTCTAGAAAAGATGTTAAGGATGATCTGGGGAATCATAGACCAGGAGAAACTGTACAGCTCAGACCTATGCTGCTGCATTTGCTGTGTTTTGCCTATTGTTTAATTTCCGTGTAGGTTGAAGAACTACAAGAACAAAATCCCCTACCATTATTGTGCCCCCTTTTTAAAGTGGTTGGTGAAACAGCTTTTTGTAGTACTATAATTTTTGAAATTATAGATCACCTCAAATTTCACAAGCAGTACATTCATCCTAAAATTACACGTACCAAGAGAGCCAATTTCATTGCTCCAAATGGCCTACTCACATGGATATTGTTCCCTAAACATTCTGCAGTTAAAGGTTGTGATAGATTATTGTGTTCATCAGAATGTGACTAATAGCACTGAGTCAGACATAGTGTGGGTAATCTATGTGCAAGGTTCCTCACACAGCTCTGCCAATGAATCTCATTCCTGATTTCTAGCATCCCCTCCTGTGCCAGCCCTGGAGCTCCAAGCAGCTCTGCCAATGAACCATCCTTTGTTCTAGCAGTCCATGCTTTCTCACAGGTCTGCCACTGCACCTCAGTTCTCACCTGCAGCACACCTTCTATTTGGCCATAAATCAAACCCTACTGACACCCAACTCTGCAATAGCATGGTAGTTGATGTGATGCAGATTATCATGGAGGGGGGAAAAGGGAGGTAATTAAGTTGTATTAGCTGATTTGCTTAAACATGCAAATACCTTTTTAGTATTACACAATTATAATAAAGAATGACAATGCACAATATTTTGATAATATGCCCTGAGTGAAAGCAATGCTGTAACTTAAGGGGCTCTGATGACATAATGAAGTAACAAAACACACCTCAAAGGGTATAGCCAATCATATTTATTTTCAACAGTTGTAGTGCTGAAATAGGATGAGGCTGAGTATTGACATTTAACAGAGGAATAATCCCTAGGAAGGAGAAATGCCTGTGAGCATTCTAGTGAAAACTGATTTTGATGGAGTTATAAGTGTTAGAAAAAATCACACTGTTTCACATACACATTACAATTAGTATGATTCTATTGCAAATGTGGGCCTAGTATACCTCTTAGTCTTCATCAGCCAGCAGGGATATGGGTTCTCCAGTACTTCCACAGCTTCACTGAACAACAGTGGCCAAAACTCCAGTGGAGATCATGTTTGCTACTTCCTCTGTAGTGCACCAGTACAGTAAACATTGCTAGTAATAATGCACACAGATCATCCGAGGAACATGCTGGTTAATTCACTGATGATACAGAACAGAGAGACAACAGGAACAGTATTTGTTTTTACAAACAATTATTTACAGTGGATTTAAGCCATAAAATATCTTTTGTCTGTTCAATATACCTTGAGTTATAAACATTTACATATATATGCTAGGTCAAATCACTGTAGCTTGATAGTGGCCTTTAATCATCTGCTGTGCATTTAGTAGTTTGATTAGTCACTTAAAAATAAATTTCCAGAAAATGTACATAGTATCAGTTTGAAATAAAGAAAAAAATTCCAGAAGACTCTAATTGGAATTTCTACAGATAAAATCAATTCTTATATCAGTTCCTCTCTGCTATAAATGTATGCTTTAAAATAAAAAAAAGTGGATGGTACTGTAAGAGAAATCTGACATGTATCGAGTAATCACAACAAAAATATTACAAGGGAAAATCAAAGCGCAATAGGGATGGTATATATTTATCAGCTGGGGCTGTCTAGCAAGTGATGTGAACAGGATTTAGCAGTCTTTCCATATTCAATCACTCAGCAAAACACTGTCAAGGCTTCTGTGACATTGAAAGACTTTTGCCAGAGCAGATGAGCACACTTCCGATAAACCCAAGCATAACTTGGCTTAATTGTAGTAAATCTTTTAAAAACATTACTTGAAATACTTAAAATTAGATCACTTTTGCCAAAATGTTTGGGTTTTTACCAGAGATTTTTTTTTTTTTTTTTACAAATAGGAGTATTATCCCTAAATAAGAACCTTTGGCTTTCCAGTAAACTCTATTCCAGTAAACATAGTGGTTGAGAGCCTGCAAAGTTAACAGCTAAAAATTAACCTGCAAAATTGACCTTGGTGCAGATGTCATTCATCAAAGCCATTCCTGAGGGTCAGTCCTACAGGTGGAGGAGAAGATAGGGAAACAAATGTGGCCCTCTGCTTGTGACTGTATGAATAGGGCCCTACCAAATTCATGGTCCATTTTGATCAATTTCACAGCCAGAGGGTTTTTTAATTGGTCAATTTCACGTTTTCAGCTGCTTACATCTGAAATTTCATGGTGGTATAACCATGGGGGTCCCAACCAGAAAGGTACCTGTAAGTGGGTCTGATCACCCCCCTACTTCCTCCTCCCTGCCCCCCATAGCTGCTATGCAAGGGAAGGACAAGTCCTGTCTCTCCCCAGCCCACCAGGGACTCGCATCTAGGAGCTCCTTGGCTGGGGCACTTCCAGGAGCAGGGGGATATTGGACCCTCCTCCACAAGTCTCCTCCAGCTGCAGGAACCTCTGGGGCTGGAGCTTCCTGCAGCAGGGGGAGGCACTCAAAGGTGGGTCTGATATCACCCTGAGAACGGAGGTGCAGGGGAAGGACAAGTCCTCTCCCAGCCCAGCTGGGACTTGCAGCTAGGAGCCCCCTGATTGGGGCACTCCCAGGAGCGAGGGAGAGATCAGATTTCATGGGGAGGGCTCATTTCACGGTCTGTGACACATTTTTCATGGCCGTGAAATTGGTAAAGCCCTATGTATGAATCTTTCTGATACAATACATTCTGTGAATTTATGTGCCCCGTAGAACTGGATCGTGCCAATAATTATTTCTATAGTTAATGGCCACTAGAAAAAAGCATCATGATATTGAAGAAGTTACCCTTTGGTGCCACGTCTCAGTAACTTTGGCATCACCTTTTGTATCTGTGAATGCATGTGTGGATTCAATGGCAAAACAGTAGTAAAGATCAGAATGATACCTTAGGGCAGCAGAACAACCTGCCACCCTCCTCTTTCAGCAGGATCATTTCACACAAGAGACTAATGCTACCTCATTCCCTCCTCTCTTGGCAGATTCTGTTGGAGAAGCTGGGAGGGCTGGCTAATCTGATTCGCTCTCCAGACACTGCAGCTGGGTAGTAACTGCTCAGCCCTGTCCCTGTGGTTCTATTAGCTCTTCTCTAAACTCTGGGCTTTCCCCACTATTTCTGCCTTAGAGAGCACTGCACTTGTGAGAGCCTTATTACATATACTTGCCAGATGCCCCCTTCACATGGGAGGATAAACGTGTTGTATTAAGGTTTCATTAGCTAGGATAGTTGTTTCTAATTAACTAGTGTAAAAATCCTTCAAGGTAGGTGCCGATTGAATTTCCCTTTTAAAGACGTTAATGAAAGCCAGTTGCTAATTAAAGATATTTTGCTTTACTAAATAAGGAAATTTGTCTTGGTATTTCAGCACAGGGAGCTACATCCATTATCATTTGCTATCCCACATGCATATAATAATCTGAGAATTCTTCAGTCTAAACTGAGCATGTGGATTGGAAAGAGTTAGGAAAAGGAATCAAAATCTGATAGTCTGCTTCGAAGCTTTTATTCAGGTGCAGTTCTCTTATTCTGTGGCCCCTTTATGCCTCTCCGTTACTTCCAAATGCCTCCTGAAGAATAGCCCCATGTAAGTGGATTCCCCAGCTGGCATAGGGCTGATGGAACAGCTGTACGCTAGCCCCCTCGCAACCTGTAGAATAGAGAAGGCATGTTGGGAGGAGGGCAGTAGAGTGGCTGGAGCTCTTTTAGCTGCTCCCAGCCCCAAGAGGGCCATGGACAGCCTCAGCATAAATTACAACTGTCCTAAAACAGCTGGTGATTTATTGGGCAGGCTCCCAACTACTTAGAACAGGAGTTCAAAAGGGACTTAAAGCAGCCTCTTTCTCCCTCCTTCCCACCTCTGTTCTTGTCCTGGTATAAGAACAGAACAGAGAATCATGAGCAAAATCTTAAATGATTTATCTGTACATATATTAGTTTTGTTAAATCAGAGCTGTAATTTAGCCTTGCTTTACCTGAGAACTTCCAGACTCCATCCATGTCTGAAATGGGCTAAGCAGCATGCATCTAACTTTAAGTACGTGCTTAAATTCATCTCTGTTCAGCAAAGTACTTAAGCACGTGGATGGTTTGACTTGCCTGGTTTGCTGATGGTGAGTTTTACTGTATGGTACTCCTTTGCTTTAGTGAGGTTTGGGCATTAACTTAAACTTAAAAATACAACTAAGTCAAATGCATCTAGAGCTTTAGATAGGTTTGCAGCTGGAACGTCTGTGTTATGTTCCTTTCACATGCTCAGTGACCTTGAGCAAGTCACTTAAACTCTCTGGGCCAGATTCTCAGCTGGTGTTGAAGTCAACAGCACACTACATCCTTAGGATCTGTTCTGTTTCAGTCTACCCATTTGTGAAATGAGGATACTATTTGCTTATTTCAAAGGGAGGGGATGGGCATGATTAGGTCTGCCAATACCAAACCCAAAATATTGTGGCCAAAATACCTTTTTTAGACCATTTATTTTTTTTCATGATAGAGAACATGTCTAGTTTTCAGGTTGATGCCAACTACATTTAAAAATACCCATGGGCCAAGTTCTGTTCTGTTAGTGTAAATTCAAAATAACTGTTGACTTTGGGGTTGCTCCTTATTCACACCATGGAACAGCCTTAGGCATATTGAATACAAATCGTTTAGTGCAATAAAGGCAGCATATATATGTACAGATTGTTTGAAGTTGATATTTAGGAACAGTTTGGTAGTTCCAGTTCTGAAGCTTAGTTAATATTTATGAAATTCCTTAAGCTCTTTGGCTGAAAGGCATCATAAAAAGGCCATTAGTATCAAATATTTAAAGATCAGATTGTGCCCTCAACCTATGTGGACATGCAGGGACATACAAATAACACACACACATCCTGCATCCCCATACACAGCTTGCTTTATGGCTATTTGCATACCAGCTCCAGATGCCACTTGGAAGCAAAAGGGTAGAGAGTAGGCACAGCCAGGATTCCACTCCCCGAACCCCACCACTGGGCACTGGCCAGCATAGGTGGCTGGTTGCTTGAGAGGAATGAGCAATACTTGACAAAAGGATGTCTCTCGTTGCTCCCCATCCCTCCTTTTAGGCTCCTAAAAATATTGACCTGTGCTGCTTTTAGGTGCAATGTCTATGTCGGGGAATCACTTGTTATGTGTCGGGGCAGTTTGCTCAGACTTTTCACAACCCGTTACCAGCCGGTGTCTCCCCTGGGCCTGTGAAGGATGCGGTGGGGTGGGATGGGGTTCCTTGTTGGTGCATTGTCTGTGCTGTCCCCGCTCTTCCTGCCAGCCGGACAGGAAGCAGCAGCATACTGGGCTGGAGCTGTTTGCAGAGTGAGCTGGCCCAGATACCTGCTCCAGGATGGCCATTGGTGAAACACCCCACTCCTGGCCTTCTGTGTCCTCCCACACTCCATGGGGTGGGACTGGCCCACTGCTTTCCCTCCCTCCCCCTTGGCATGGGACCAGCCTGTTAACCTCCCCCCAAGCAGCCATAGCCTCAGTGGGGAGGCAGAAGTGGGGATGCTGCCACAGCTTTGCCCCCTGCCCCCAGATTTGTCTAAAATGATGCCCGGTGCTCCCTCTGGGGCACTTCACTCACCTTTGCACAGCCCCTTATGATGGCCAGCATGCAGGCAGCACAATCTAGCCCTAAATTAGGGGACTAAAAGACATTTTAGTTGGGGGGAAAAAAGGGGTAGTCTATTTGGTTTCCTGTTTCCAGTGTAGTTGTGGTGAGTGGAGCCTAGAGAAAGGAGAGAAGTCGGAACAAATACAGAAGAGGTTTTTTTAAGATTACTACTTAAGCTTTGGTCACAAACTGGCATTGAACCTCAGTATGAGTGTAACTAATAGTATGATTTCTTTGTGCTCAGCAACTGGTATGTGCCAAGTTGTTAATCGCACACGACAAGTGCATCGGGTTATGCATGATATTTTTAAGTGAGTGAAAAGTATTTAGAATAGGCCTTAAATAACTTGAGAGAAGCTGAAGTCAACAAAGTAGAAAGCTACTCCTGAATAATAATCACAGATTGTTGTGTTTATGTGTTACATGTGTAACTCCTATAGCAATAGCTAATGGTTCTAAAGCTATCATAAACAAAAGTAAGGCTAAATAGCAGGCAACCATGTCTTTGCTTCTTAATAAAAACGTATCCCTTATCTCCTCTGCTCATGGACCTTTTAATCTGGTGTGTAATGTTCATTGGATTGTAAATATCCACCACCAAGTCATCAAGGTATTTAAAGCAAAACATTCCTTAGCCTGTAGTTTACATGTAAGGGTTATAATATGTTTTGATCTGTTGGTGCAGAACCAGAAGAGGGAACTAAAAAACATCCTATCCCCAGAGAGGTATTGACATGAATGATATGTTGCACCAACAAGGGGAAAATGTAAATAAAAACCCATCATGGAAAAATGTTTGCCAAACAGAAGCATATTTGTATAGTTGTGAAAATAAGGATATGTTGGTTAAAAGAAAATTCAATATTGTCAAAAAGATAAGGTTATTCTGAGGTAGCATTTCAAATACTGGAAGGAGAAATAATAAACTGAAAAGATATACTTAATGTTATGACTTTACATAGATTGTAGAGATTTTATGAAAGAAACTTAATATCCAAATTCCGGTTAGAGCTCCCATAGGTGTGTGTAGGAAAGAGAGGGACGTGAGCTAGTGGAAGACTTTTGAAAGCCATTATGCAACAAACAAGCAATTGGCCTGATTTCCGAGCTGCTGGGTAATGCCATCTCCCATTGAAGCTAATGGGAGCTGTGGGAGTACAGAGGCTTTGGAAATTAGGCCATACAACACTAAATCTGCCTCAAGAAAATCAGGTACAGAGAAGGTGTGGGTGTTCCAGCCGTAGCTGCAGAAAAGAAATATGCATGTCTTGAAAGTGGGCCTGATTTATATGAAACCCAGACTAACCCAATCCCTACTGATATATATTGCAGAGTACTGAAGCACCAAACAACTTGGTTGATCTCTGACAGGAAATAAATTGTGCTGAAGGCACACACAGTGAAACTGCTTTGTGGAGTGATTGGAAGTTTTTAAAGATATACTGACATATCTGGCCTGCTAGTAGCCAGTATTGAGCCATCAGTTGCTGTGGCAATTGTCTATTTTGCACTGTTGTTTGGAATCTGAGACTGTTGCTGCTCCAGCTGAAGTCAATGCGATTTTTGCCATTGTCTTTCATGGGGGTAGAATCAAGCCTGTGTGTTGCCAAGAGACAATAGAGAGCCAGTTATTTAATACCAAAATTCTAACCTAGTTATCACTTCCTGTTAATATTGTTTAGTGTATCTTTCTCCCCAAAAAGGCCAATACATTTAGAGCTGTCTGCCTTCCAAGCTTCGTGTGCTAGAAAGCTATGGTATATTTCATTCATGCTCAGAAAAAATATCTGCCACTACCGTGAATAACCCCGTAAAGTGAAAATGCCTTGTTTCCTGAGCTTCCCCTGATTGGTGGGAGAGATCAGTTAGTCTGAACAATCGTTTTTTCCACCACATCTCCTCCAGCCATGTTACAGATTCTAGGTTTTGCTAAGAATTCAGTGAACTGTCATAAACTGTCAAATTTCATGTCCAGTTCTTTTTCCGAGTAGATTTAAAAAAAAAAAAACATTTTGGTTGACTTATCACCAGAATTTTTAATGTGGTAGCTGCTCCCAGCTTTGCTTTCAGTCTTGGGCTAACAAACTGCTTTTAACCACATGCCAATACTGTTTTTGCCTTAGGCATTGTTTCCAATCTAGAAACTGTGTGTGTAATACAATTTATCTTACACTCATTCCAAAACAAAAAAAAATCAGTTACAGTTGAGGTTCCTTTTTTTTGCAATTAAAAGTCCCATCCTTATAGGATTTTGGAAAGGACAGAGGAACATGAGTCCCAGCTAGTCCACCCCTTCCCACCAACACCCTCTGGAGTTGCAATTCTGCAGGGCTGACACAGACACTTTCCATCCAGGGCTCCAAACTCTCCCTTCAGCCATGTAGGATTAGGGAGTAGAAACTCAGTATTGCCAGCTCCAAGTGTTAATAAACCATGAGTCAGTCCCCTCCCCCCCAAAATAGTGAGATTGGCTCAAATGTACAGAGACTTCTACAAAATTACATTTGAAATTCTTTTTATGTGCTTACCAGTTTCTGAACTCTTAGGTTGGATCCCATTGTTAAGCTCTTCCACACAACCATGAGGCCTAAAAACTTATTTAAAGAGCAGAAAGTTGAGATTCTCGGAGCTGGGGCTTTAATCAAAATATCAGGCATTGTGAGCCAGGCATACCATGACAGGAGAAGCTCTAGCCCACATGCAATTTCCAGCCCTGCCCAAAGGAAAACCCCTGTGATTGGCTGCCTTTCCCACCCTCTGCGGAAGAGCAGCTGATCACCATGCCTGCAGGAGGCAGGCTTAGCTCTCCCCACCCCGCTTGGGAGCCAATAGTTGTTTTTGGATAGGGGAGGTGACAAAGGGTCCGGCCAACACCATTCTCACTGAAGGGGAGGGAGCAGTGAGACCCTGGTGGGTCTGCTCCCTCCTTCTCCCTCCTCTTCTGACAATGAGTCAGTCTGCTCTCTGCTCCTCCCCCTCCTTGCAGCACCAAGTGTGGGAAGGAGGAGAGGGGGTGAATAACCTCTGGACCTGTCCTCTGGGCTTGGATAGAGGAGAAGAGGACCCAGTTGTAGTTGACCCCAAGCCTGGGAGAAAGGTGTAAAGATCCCATGTAGCTGCATGAAGAGCAGAAGTACGCTGAGGGGGCAAAGTTGATGTAGGGACTGGAGGGTTGAATAATTAATTGCTGGGCTGGGAAATGGGCAGCTGTAGCTGGGTGGAGGCATTGAATTAATTGGCTAGAATGTTGGGCTTTGGTGAAAAGCTGAAAGCTCTGAACCAGGGGTCTCAAAGTCCCAGCCTGCAGGCCATCTGCGGCCTGAGAACCTCCCCACTGCGGCCTGCGGAAACTTTTTAAAAAGTTCTTTCATCTGGCCCTTGTGGCTGCCGACCTGGGGGGGTGGGTGTGAGGGGAGTGGGCAGGAGAGATGCAGCCACGCTGACGGCTCTGTCTGCTGCAGGCGCTGCCCCCCGCAGCTCCCATTGGCAGGGGGAGAGGGACAAAGAAACCATTACTAGTTGCTGGGCAGAGTCAGCCATGGAGGCAGCATCATTAGTTGCTGGGCAGAGTCAGCCACGGAGCAGTGTCACTAGTCGCAGGGCAGTGTCAGCCGGGGTGGCATGAGGCCAAGGGAGCGAGGGAAAAGGGTGGGAAATGGGCTGGGAGGTGGATGACAGCATGAGGGGGCACGCTGCCTCCGTCTCCCCTCCCTGAGCGCTCACTCCGTGGCCAATGGGAGCTCCGGGGGACGGCGCCTGCACAGAGGCAATGTGCCTGGTGCCTGCACATCAGATAAAGTGAAGATAAGAAGAAAGGAAAGAACCTCTTTCCAGCTGTTGGCACTGCAGGTCTGTGTAATGAAATGGGGCCCTTTATTTACTTTTTTTGACCCACTGTCCCATGTAATATTGGTAGGTTGTGTAGGAGAGGGCCATCTCAGCAGGAGCACCAGGAGGCACTGAACCTGATAGGAGCATAATCCCAGACACACAGGGAGGGTTAGAACCACCCACTGCCCCATCTCTTTAGGATTGTAGTCATGCCCCTCACCCCCTGCATCTGACCAGTGGGAGTCCATGACTGTGCCTCCTCCTTAGCCGCTTTTGTGCCCAAGGAGGCCCAGCCCAGCAAGGTCCTGCTGTTAGCAGAGCATGGAGTGTGGGAAAATGGACCGAACACAACTATCTGATGCACACCTTGCTGCAATCCTGAAGGTTTCAACTGCTCACTCACTGAGGCCAAACGTCAACAAACTGACAGAACTGAAGCATTGCCAAGAGTCTGGCAAACACTAAAAACTCTCTGGCAGGCGAAGAATGGTATAAAGTTGTATGCCAGTTTTTTTTATTTCAAATTTCTTAGAAATAATAATACAATATAAACATTTTCTTTTCTGAACACCATCTTCAGTGACATTATTGGCCCGCTGGGAGGATTTGAGGACTGGCACTGGCCCTAAGGTAAATTGAGTTTGAGACCCCTGGCTGAACCATCAGGCACCCAGCCAGAGGTCCTGCAGCAAGGGCTGAAATCATTTCACTGTTTAAATTTGGGAGAGTTAGCAGCACTGTAACTGTCACGTCCCCATTAGCAGTGGGCAGAGGATATTCAAAAATCCAGGCAGGCGAAAAACCACAATATAATCTTTAAAAAAAAAAAATTTTAAATTCTTGGGATTCAGGAGACTATCTAGGTATGTATTCAATTATCTATAATGTTAAAGATGTATAAGAGTTTTGTTCCATTGAAATCAGTGGTAGTCTTTTCTATGTCTCTAATGGGAACTGAATCAGGTCCTAGAATAATATCAGAAAGGCAGGGACACAGACAATGCTATTTGGCTGCCAGCCATTGAGGATTTTACAGTTTAATGTCTGTATGGGTATGAGAGAGAACTTGATGTTAAGATTTTCAGTTTAGGTAATTTAGCTTGATAAGATCCAGTCTGTTTTGTACAAGATTGTTAATAGTTTGTGTTTCTGAACCAAAATTCTGATAACCTATACTGTGAGGTTGTGTTAAAGTCTAGTCTGATATCTGGAGTTATGAAACAAGGGTAGAAAAGAATCTGCATTGAATTTCTGTACACACCTTCCCACCTTTCCAATGAACTTCCCTCTGAACTTCTACGCCATTGCATGTCCTTAAAATGAATGGCACTGCCTCAGACCACCCCTGATTAGTGAGTCAAAAGGCAAAATATTTCTAACTTAGTTTTTGCTTTTCTTTGATGCTCTGTGATGCCTTTGACAATGAACCCCATTCATTCACTCATAGACATACACGGTACGTTTGCTGGTGTCTTCCTGTAGCACAGGTTCAAAGAAGCCTTTCAAGAATTCCAACCAGCTTTGAAAACCACCGTGTAGTTTCCTTCCTTTTTTCTCTCTCTGGCTGTTTTAACATTTATTATTGATGGCCTTCCAGCATCTTCTCTCACCTCTTGCCCTCAAATCCCTTGTGCACCGCTGTGCAGCAATCAGCATGAAGCCCAGACTGCTGATCTCAGGGCTGTCAGGACTTGTTTCTTTTCATGCATACTTGCTAGCACTAACAGAGGGACCACTTGGCACCAGGACGGAAGCAGCAGCAGTTAGGGAGGAATTTTTCATTATTCAGGAAACTGATGGCTAGGCTTTTCATTTTTAAAGATGTTATGTAGACTCCTAGACACTAAGGCCCGAAGGGACTGGCATGATGATCTATTCTGACCTCTTGCACATTGCAGGCCCCAGAACCCCACCCACCCACTAATATAGTAGGTCATGACCTCTGGCTGAGATACTGAAGTTCTCAAATCTTGATTGAAAGACTTCAAGTTACAGAGAATCTACCATTTACTCTAGTTTAAACCAGCAAGTGACCCATGCCCCACAATGCGGTTGAAAGTGGAAAACCCCCAGGGTCTCTGGGGGAAAATTCCTTCCTGACTTCAAATATGGCAACCAGTTAGTCCCTTAGCATGTGGGTGAGACCAACCAGCCAGACACCTGGGATAGAATTCTCTATAGTAACTGAGAGCCCTCCCCATCTAATGCCCCATCTCTGGCCGTTGGAGATATTTGCTAATAGCAGTCACAGATGGGCCATATGTAATGGTAGGCAACCTAATCATACCATCCCCTCCATAAACAAATTATCAAACTCAGTCTTGAAACAAATTAGGTATGATTGTTGCAAGGCTGTTTGAGAACTTCACTCCTCTGATGGTTAGAAACCTTTCTCTAATTTCAAGCCTAAACTTGTTGATGGCCAGTTTATATCCATTTGTTCTTTTGCTAACATTGGCCCTTAATTTAAATAACTCCTCTCCCTCCCGGGCTTTATCCCTCTGATGTATTTGTAGAGAGCAACCATATCTCCCTTCAGACTTTTTGTTAGGCTAAACAAGCCAAGCTCCTTAAGCCTTGTCTCATAAGGCAAGTTCTCCATTCCTCTGATCATCCTAGTAGCTCGTCTCTGTACCTGTTCCAGTTTGAATTCATCATTCTTAACCATGGGAGACCAGAATGGTACTCAGTATTCCATGTGATCTCACCATTGCCTTGTATAATGGTAACAACATTTCCCTATCACTACTGGAAATACCTTGCCTGATGCATCCTGGGCCTGCATTAGCCTTTCTCAGCCACATCACACTGGTGGCTCATAGTAATCCTGTGATTGATCAATACAACTAAGACTTTCTCCTCCTATGTCACTTCCAACTGGTAGGTCCACAGCATATAGGGGAAACCCCTGTGATTGGCTGTCTCTCACCTCCTTGGGAAGAGTAGTTGATCAGGTCCCCTCAGGGGTGTGCGGAGGAATAAAAATTTGATGGCTTTTGGAGGGACATATTCTATGCCCTTTCCATGGCCCCAGGGCCCATGTTCCTGATTGCCCCACCTTGTGCATGCCCCTGGGGCTCCTGCAGGAGGCAGGCTTAGCTCTCACCCTTCCACCTCTCAGGAGCCTGGGAAGGGGAGAAGAGGGCCATGCTGCAGCTGTCCCTGAGCCTGGGAGAAAGGTGTGAAAATCCCATGCAGCTTCAGGAGAAGCAGAAGCGCACTGAGGTGGCAACTGACATACAGTTTTGTTTAGTTGTGTTGATTGCAGATGCAGGACCTTTACCAAAAGTAACAGATTCACGATGCTTGTATTATCCCAGCTTTCTTTGGTTGGAATACAATCTGAATGAACAAGACATGTGGGGGAATTTGTCAAAAGGGCAAATGGAAGTTAGGTGTCCAGCTCCCCCATTATAATTAACCACATTATGGGCCAAGTCCTGCTTGTCATACCCATGCATAGTCCCATTTACTTCAATAAAACTACTGCTGTGAATAAGGCAAAACAGGAATTAGCAGTCAGTGCTACATAATTATGAAACTCTTCAGGTTTCTGTCACATTTGGGCAGAACAGAAATGTATCTCTGCAAGAGTGCTTTAGGTTTAAAGACACTCAAGTTGGGAAAATACTAGCTCCCTGTATGCCCTTTATGTCTGTGCATGTGTGTACGAGTTTAAATATGGATAAATATAGCACCCTGAGCTGGCTGAATGCTGTATACAGGGCCGGCTCTAGGATTTTTGCCGCCCCAAGCTAAAACAATTTTGGCCGCGCCCCCACCCCCGGCCCCGCCTCAATTCCGCCCCTTCCCCAAATCCCCAGCCCTGCCTGCTCCCCCCAGGCTCCCAAGCCTAGGAGGGAGTGCGGGAGGTAGGGGGAGAAGCGGCGCGCGCGCCGTGGCCACTCGGAGTCTCCCCCTCCCTCCCAGGTTCTCAAGCCTGGGAGGGAGGGGGAGCAGCGGCGCGGGAATCAGCTGTTTCGCGCGCCGCGGCCGCTCGGAGTCTCCCCCTCCCTCCCAGGTTCTCAAGCCTGGGAGGGAGGGGGAGCAGCGGCGCACGAATCAGCTGTTTCGCGCGCCGTGGCCGCTCGGGATCTCCCCCTCCCTCCCAGGTTTGAGAGCCTGGGAGGGAGGGGGAGCAGCGGCGCGCGAATCAGCAGCAGCAGCAGAGGTGAGCTAGGGCGGCCGGGGCACATTTTTAGGGGCGGCATTCTGGCGCCTGCCATGCCGCCCCTAAAAATGTGCCGCCCCAAGCACCAGCTTGTTTTGCTGGTGCCTAGAGCCGGCCCTGGCTGTATAAACTCTGTTCACCAACATTCACTCAGATTCTGAATCAGTGTTTTGGTTTGACCATGTGTGCCCTTTTTTATTTAAGCACAAACATTCACACTAATGGGATTTTATCGGCACGAGTGTTTGTGGAATGGCTGTAGTTCAAGTAAATAGCCATAGCGACAAGCAAACAATTATATTCATACATTACCAAGATTATTTGCTAATTGTCACTTCCACAGTCTCCTCTTCAAAGGTTTGTCATCCCATCAGAGAGCAGAAAATATAACGTTACTTAGGTAACCACCTCTGCACCATATATAGCAAATAGAAAGCAACAGTTCATGAACAATCAGTAGGCAGAAAAGCTGTTTATTCAAATTATATGACAAATATTTATGAATAGTGAATATATTTGTAGCATCAATATATTCACAATGAATAACTTGACCAGCACTTACTGCAACTGAAAAATGTTACATCATAACTAGCTCTTGGTTTTAACATCTTCGTCTGGTGTCTGCCAGAAGCATAAAAAACCAAAATGCCACACAAGATTCTGTTAGCATGATACTTTGACACCAATTTTGCATTTACGAAATTTGGCTAATAGTTGGAATGAACAATAGGACAGGCTTCTGAATTTTTGGCTCATCTAGACCAAACCTAATCTCCTAATTTATAAAGGTTAGCCCAGCCCTATGATCTAGGGCTAACCAGCTTCTGAAATCTCATAAACCAAACAACCCTGACTTTGGTAATATTATATCAGGGGCTTAGAGTATTCATAGCCATTTCTTCATATCATCCGCATGGTCCTGGAACCCGACTCTGTCTGAATTTGTCCCTGTGTCTTCATAATTATTTTAAGAGTGCCTTATGGTTTTAGTGCTGTAAAGCATTATTGCAGCCTCTAGATTAACTACTCACCATGTAGAAAGAAATAACTCTCAGTTGCGGATTTAAACTTTTCCACAGTTTAGGGGTGTTCAGATCCAAAGTTTTGTTGCTCCCTATTGTAAAGATTTGGGTCATCTCTGATGTTTGAATATTAGGGTAACGATGAAGTTAGGTACTTCATTAAACTTCTTCTCTGTGAAAGGCATAGGAAAATAGGGGTTGCTGAGCCACCTGTCTGATACCGAAGACCAGGGAAGTGAGGACAGTGAGTTGACAGAGTGCTCTTGAGAGAGAGATTCCTCTGAAAGCCTTTGTTTCCTATTCAAGTTAAGGTGTAAAGTATGGATTTCAATAGACACTCTGTTTCTACCCAGCTATAAATAAGCATAAGCCAAGGGACTCACCTGGCTTTCTTGCTTCCCCCCACCCCCCTTCTCTTAAAATTGGGTATGAAGAAATACCTCAGTTTAACAGATGTCTGAGGATTACCAGATTGATGAGATTTTGTTTTTTCTCTAAATAATTCAAATTTGAAGGTAGCTGGCAGCAACACTGATTTCAGTTTGAGCCTATCTTTAATTGCAAGTTTGCTGCAACTCACCAATGACAATAAAGCAATACGCTACAAAACAGCACCAAATGGGCCACATTGCTGATTGACTGACTACAAAAAATTAGCCTTCTGAAATTTCAGTAGCCGGAGAATCTTCTGGGCTCCTATTAAATTCTGTTACAAAGGTGATGACCCTTTGTTGCAGAAAAGAAAGCTTAGATTGTTTCTCTAGAAAAAAGGAAGTTCTGGAACAAGGGAATGTTGAATCCATACAAATGGTGAATATTTCAGACTTCAAAGGCTTTAATAAACTATAATACATAGTAGAAGGTGATTTTTATCACCAAGTCAAGACTTAAATTCTTTGAATAATAACTCAGCACTAAGTATTGATGTCAGACTTGAACACTAATAAAATACGACAACACAAAGGTGCATGTTAAGACTACTAATGTGTAATTCCCTGTCATCAGAGTGAAAATCCCATATCTGCAGGTTGTGAGCGTCTTTTTAAAACTTGAAAAGAAACTATGCCAAAAATTTCCCCAAAATAGTGTTTCCATGAACTTATAATACCATAGAATACACCCCCCAGCTCCATGTACTGTTGGTCCATCTCAAGTTTGGAATAACAAAGGTATATGCTGCTTGAGCTTCATAGTTGTGGTTCATATTATTATTGGAACCTCTTGGTGGTGTATTTTTTTTAAAGCCTTCTTTAGAAAAGAGAGAGTATTACTTAATTTATTGGTGACACTGCATCAGATATGATGATGATGATGATGATGATGACGGGCCAGATAGATGTTGTACTATGTAGTCATAAGTAACCTTTTGGTGCTTGATAGTTTCCAAACTACTTCTAAATATGGGTTTTGTACTCAGAAATTCTAGCCATTGGTATCAAATAACTACAAACACAATGGAAATAGTATTTTAACTACCTCTTCTCACACTCATACACATAAAAGAGAGAATGAGAAACTTAAGTTATATTTTTCCAGTTAAATTTCTTACAGGCATATAGTACAAGTGGAGTTTGCTATAATCCTATATAATTTGTAATGGGAATCAAGACTATGCCCTATAACAAGTCAATTACATTTAATAAAATATATAGTGCCACCTGCTGAAAGCATGAATGGCCCCTTCACAGTATGGCACTCTATATAGATGCACAGGAAATTCAAAGGAAAGGTTAATTTCTCCGTGCAGCAGTATTAAGCACCATACATGTTGTTGGGTCAATACTTTTTGCAGTTGAAAGGACACTTAGTAAGATGAATTAAGTGGGTAAACAAGGTATAAAAATGAATTTGGGAAACTATCAACAGTGTGCAGCCCATGTTATTAGGGGACCACAGCTTTTTGCCTTTCACAGGAGAGAAGGCACAAATAAGGTAAACTGGATACTAGTGCCAGAAAACAGTAAGCAACAAAACTAGGAATGGAAGTCTTGAGACTGACAGATACCTGGCTTCGTGATAGACTCAATACTGGGAAAGAGAAACTTATCATAGCTTCAGTCCAAGAGAAAAGGTGTAGAAATATTGTTTTGTGAAGCCCCCCCCCCCCCTTTTAAAAAAATCTTTTGGAGCCTCAATTACGTTACAAGCCAATGTTTGTGCTGGTGGTTCTGGGCAATCCAGTTAAGAGAGCTGGCTCTTTTAGTCAGTCACTTATTAGTAATCTGTTTTGGATCCATATTTTCATAAAGCTCTTGCCCTTCTATTTTTATACGTCTGGCTAAGTTTTGTGAAAATATTCCCTCATTTATATCTTGGAAAGTGGTAGCTATTTATGGACTTAAAAAAAAACAACAGTTGGGTGACTTTGATCTGATATTTGTGACATATTTTGAAGGTCAGCTTGGGAAGAGCACTGAGTGAGAGAAATTTATTAAAATGACCACATTCCTATCAGACATTCACTAATATAGGAATATAAGAATTGCCTTATTGAATTGGACCATGGTTGATCTAGTCTGGTGTCTTGTCTTCAATACCAGCCAGTATCAAAGCTTCAGAGGAAGGTGCAATAAACTCTAATGGAGTAACCTTCCCATAGCGGAAGCTTCTTTCTAACCTTTCTCATCTAGAGTTTGATCCTGCTCCCATTGTAGTCAATGGTGAAAGTGCCTTCAATGAAGCAGGATCATGCCCTTGGAGGTTTATGCAATGAATCCTGTAGGGTTACCATATGTATCATTTTTTAATTGTTTTTATCCTTCTAATGTAAGTGGATGTTTTCATTATCCATATAAATTCCTTTTAAAATTCCTACTATGCTCATGGCCTCCCTAATATGTGGTGGCAATGAGTTCCAAAGTCTGGTACTAAGTTATGTAAATATTTTTCCTTTTGTCTGTTTTTAAATTGGATGCCTTGTTCTGGAAATACAAGAGACCATAAACAGCAGAGCCTAATTTACCTTCTCCTATACCATTTATTATTTAAAAATTAGCTCTAACATGTCTCCTCTGACTTATTTTCTCTGTAATCTTTAAAGTCTCTCCTCATATGGAAGTGTCTCCATGCATATAATTTTTGCTAGTCTTCTCTAGTCATGCCGAACATAAATTATTATTTGTAATACAATATTGCCTAGAATTCCTATCTGAGATCAGACCCCGTTAAAAAAAGTTATTCACAAATTTTGCCACTTCTTCCAATTGCTAATATATCAAATATCAGCCCTAGTACAGAATCAAGGGGCTGTTAAACTTTTACCATATAAAAATTGAACATTTATTCCTGCCTTTTGCTTTCTGTCTCTTAGCCAGAGTCTGATCCATGACTGTAATTTACCTCACCCTATGAATACTTAGTTTCTTTAATAGCCTTTTGTGAGGGACCCTGTCAAATGCTGTTTGAAAGTCTGAATAAATTATATCATCTGCTATTCATTTATCCACTGCTTTTGAAACACTTAAAAGAATTCTGTTAGATTGGAGAAGCACAATTTTCCTTGACATATGGCATATTGGGTTGTCTATCATACTATGTTTGTTAAGGCATTTATAAGTCTATCTTCAGTTATCACTTGAACAAATTTACCTAGCCTTGAAGGAAGGCTTTCTGCTCTGCAATTCCCAGAATCACCCCAGCACCATTTTTATACTTCTTACCCCCTTCCAAATTATAAATAGTGGAGATTCTTCATATTTCTATAGCACTTTTTATACAAGGATTTCAAACAGTAATGAAGTCTCACAGCTTCCCAGTGAGGGTATTATTAACCCTATATTCCAGATTGAGAAGCTGAGGTGCAGAGAGGTTGGATCTTACTCCAGGTCACTTAGGAAATCTGAGGTGGAGCTAGAATAGAACCTAAATCTCCTGTGTCCCAGTTTTAACAAATGGTAACCGATTTCTTTCTGTGCGCACATGTCGTTTCTAGACTTCTGTCTGGTAAGATTGAAATCACACAGGAGTCTTGTCTTAGAGATCAGAACTTACTTACACTTAAATATGAAATGTGAGAGTTGTGGGTTTTTCTGAACACCATGAAAACTGAACTCAATGTGGTTCCTAAAAATTAAGATTCTTACATCTCTTTAGAAATCTGTGATTACTATAAAAATGCAGTTAAACTAGAGGAAACAACTTAAATGAGTCAAAAGTGCAAATACTTGTCCGCAATTACCTCCTCTTCCATAATGTCATAGGAGATTAGTTGTGACAGCTCTCATCTGACGTGGTTTAGTCTAAACCATATGTTACACAGGGCCTATTATGGGGTATCTATATTAAACAATTTTCCATAAAATACCCCACCAGTCCAGCTCCAGGCACAAACAGAGAGAGGCAGTCAGCATGGATCAGCATTCAGGGGGTATGGATCAGCATTCATGTTGCACTCCCTGTCAATACCTGGCCCGAGCTGGGGAAGCTAATTATCCAACCAGCAAACCAAATTCGGTGAAGAATCCTGGGTGCTGACTGAGGCACATTGTGCATATGCTAAGAAGAGTCTGTAATCTAACCCTGTTCAGAACAGGTGTAGACAAGATGGTAATAAAAGTATCAGCAGCTGCTGGTGCCCTTGTCTATACCAGCATTCCCATTGTAGTTACCGCCTGTGAAGCTGTAGCAGTGATTTTTGTGATGGGGAAAATTTAGGACCAAAAATGCTAGTGTGAACCAAGTCATACAGGCAAGAAACAATTGTTCCCCTCACCCAGGGTGACTGTGCTCTGTGTTTAATCCCTTTTCTGCAATGTCAAAGCACTAAGCGAGAAAGTACTTGTATTTATTCAATCCAAAATAATACTATGGACCCTGCTGATAATACACTTGCTTATAATGAAGCTCCTCCTTGAATTAAATACAAAATCCTTTTTAATTATTTCCCGTGGAACTTTGGTCCTTTTACCCACAACTCAAGATATAGGGAACAAGGGATTTCTGAGGGGTCTGATACTATTTAACCAAAGCAACTGAATACGTCCTAGGCTCCTTTCATTGGCTGCAGATCACCTCCAGCTGTCGATTAGGATAATTGAAATGCTAATAGAGACCTATATCACTTCATTAACATGCTTTAACCCTTTTTAAATGCTGAAAAAATTACATTTCTTCAGACACTGAGCAGAAAGAAACTTAACAATAGCCAAAAGAACCCTGAAGGCGTGGGTGAATAGGGAATCTTTGATCTTCTATGCAATAGATATCATAGAAAGAAGAATGAATTAAAGAAGATTGGAAGAGTTTTTACTTTTTAAATTTTAATTGTTCTTTTGACAAATTAATGTAACGACTTCTAACTCAATCATATGCTATGCTATATTTAAATAAATGAGCTGCTTAGTGACTTCATAGTCATACTGGAATATACTAAGAAACTGCACCATCTACTCAGGACACTCCATACACTAACACAGGAACAAATCAACACACCCTTAGAGCCCCGACCGGGGTTATTCCATCTACTACCCAAGATCCACAAACCTGGAAACCCTGGACGCCCCATCATCTCTGGAATTGGTACTCTCACTGAAGGAATATCTGGATATGTGGACTCTCTACTCAGACCCTACACCACCAGCACTCCCAGCTACCTCCGTGACACCACTGATTTCCTGAGAAAACTATAATGCATTGGTGATCTTTCAGAAAACACCATCCTGGCCACCATGGATGTGGAGGCTCTCTACACAAACATCCCACACACAGAGGAATACAAGCTGTCAGGAACAGTATCCCTGATGATAACACAGCACAATTGGCTGCTGAGCTCTGTGACTTTATCCTCACACACAATTATTTCAAATTTGGTGACAATATATACCTCCAGACCAGTGGCACCGCTATGGGCACCTGCATGGCCCCACAATATGCCAACATTTTTATGGCTGACCTGGAACAATGCTTCCTCAGCTCTTGTCCACTCACGCCCCTTCTCTACCTATGCTACATTGATGACATCTTCATCATCTGGACCCATGGGAAGGAGATTCTGGAAGAATTCCACCACGATTTCAACAGCTTCCACCCCACCATCAACCTCAGCCTGGACCAATCTACACGGGAGGTCCACTTCCTAGACACCACAGTACAAATAAGTGATGGTCACGTTAACACCACCCTATACCGAAAACCCACCGATCGCTATGCCTACCTTCATGCCTCCAGCTTCCATCCCGGATACACCACATGATCCATTGTCTACAGCCAAGCGCTGAGGTACAACCGCATTTGCTCCAACCCCTCAGACAGAGACCAACACCTACAAGATCTTCACCAAGCATTCTCAAAACTACGATACCCGCACGAGGAAATAAGGAAACAAATCAACAGAGCCAGACGTGTACCCAGAAGCCTCCTGCTGCAAGACAAGCCCAAGAAACAAACCAACAGAACTCCACTGGTCATCACCTACAGTCCTCAGCTTAAACCTCTCCAACGCATCATCAGTGATCTACAACCCATCCTGGACAATGATCCCTCGCTTTCACAGACCTTGGGAGGCAGGCTAGTCCTTACCCACAGCCAACCCGCCAACCTTAAGCATATTCTCACCAGCAACCACACAACGCACCATAACAACTCTAACTCAGGAACCAATCCATGCAACAAACCTCTATGCCAACTTTGCCCTCATATCTACACCAGCGACACCATCACAGGACCTAACCAGATCAGCTACAACATCACCGGTTCATTCACCTGCATGTCCACCAATGTTATATACGCCATCATGTGCCAGCAATGCCCCTCTGCTATGTACATTGGCCAAACTGGACAGTTCCTATGTAAAAGGATAAATGGACACAAGTCAGATATTAGGAATGGCAATATACAAAAACCTGTAGGAGAACACTTCAACCTTCCTGGCCACACAATAGCAGATTTAAAGGTAGCCATCCTACAGCAAAAAAACTTCAGGACTAGACTTCAAAGAGAAACTGCTGAGCTTCAGTTCATTTGCAAATTTGACACCATCAGCTCAGAATTAAACAAAGACTGTGAATGGCTAGCAAACTACAAAAGCAGTTTCTCCTCCCTTGGTGTTCACACCTCAACTGCTAGAAGAGGGCCTCACCCTCCCTGATTGAACTAACCTCGTTATCTCCAGACTGATTCTTGCCTGCATATTTATACCTGCCTCTGGAAATTTCCATTACATGCATCTGACGAAGTGGGTATTCACCCACGAAAGCTTATGCTCCAATACATCTGTTAGTCTATAAGGTGCCCCAGGACTCTTTGTTGCTTTTCATAGTCTGTGAATTTATTTATATCTTACAGACCAGTAGGGTATTGAAAATGGCAATTCTGCTTATAATGAAAGTTTGCTTATAGTAAAGTCAGCCTGTGGGGGAAGTGGGGAGAGAAGTACTTCATTATGGCCTTGTCTATGCTAGAGAAATTTACCATTTTAAATGACTTGGTCTTCCCAGCATGCTTGTCAAGCATATCAGGTCCATACACCCAACTGCTCGAATACATACATTATAGATTCCGTTTGACTTAGACTGACTTTCAGCAAGGCTAACTACTAGTTTAATCTAAACTGTTTCAACTTGAACCATTTTATTGCAGCGAGATCATTAAATGGTTCATACTGAAATGGCTTAGCTAGTCCTCCCACTGCATTCCCAGAATCCACTGCCTCTCTTGAGAAGTGCAAGAAAGCATTGAACTGAAATGATTTCACGCAGTGCTACTATGGACTGAGGCAAAACTGCAGTGGTTATGAATCAGCATGACTAGTGGATGCATTTGGACTTAAACCAGAACAATCCCATGGATTTATATAAGAACGGTTCAATTCTTTAATGTAGACATGGCCCATAACTGAGTCAAACTGGACTTATTCCTCACAATATCCTTTCAAGGTAGGCTAGTAACTATTATTAATTTGCCTCACTAAAAGCATTGCTGCAGGATAAATCTATCCAGCACTTACCACCTGTACATGCAAGAGGAAGCTTTGAAATAGGTGGTGGTTGAGGGGTGGGGGAGTGGGAAGCAAACAACTGACAAAATTCAGAATGACCAAGGAGATTAAATCGTTACTTGCTATGTATGCAGCATTCAATTGGATGCCTACCCCTACACAAGTGAGCATTTGCTTGAATTGCAGTATTCAGTGGATTGTAGTTCATTTGGTTGTATTGTACCAGCCAAAGAACAGCTGGTTGAGTGGATCCTCCCTGTACTGGTGGAAATTTGCCCTTCTGTCTACACTAAGCCTTCTTTGCCACCCCATCTGCATCAGTGTAATAATCTTCGACAACTGTTACCTAGGTAATTCCTAAGTCACTGAACCTCCTTTTTGCCAATCTCTTGCCCATGCCCCCTTTAGGCACACAGTATCTCTCTCACTTCAGAAATCCTTTCCCATACATAGCAAGTCTCAGTCATGCTTTCTAATGTGGAATTGAAAATTGTCTTGTAGGCTAGCACCAAAGCCGCCTTCTTCAGTGATCCCTATTGTATTCCACTGAGGGTTTACACATGCACACCATGCGTCTAGAGCCAGAGATTTTGAGTAGTAGTGTCTGTTGATCCGCGCATGCGCCCTTGGCTCGGCTCATGGTTTAGTCTGAGAGGATAAAGGGCAGGGCGGACCAACCGCATCTCCAGTTCCTTCTCACCACCTCATGGTCCAGGTTGGAACTACTGCTACTGTCCTTTTGCATGGGATGCACTTTAAAATATTCAGTTGTATACAGTTAATTTTTATCATTTTTATCTTTTGAATAGTAGTTTTTAGTAGTTAGTTTTAGGAATAAGATTGGAGGTCTTGTTCTTGGGAGTTTGGTTCCAAGTGAACTATGCCGAAAACTCAGGTTTTAAGATCTGTGCCTCCTGCCTGTGTTCTTTTTCGGTCAGCAACGAACATCAATGCTGCCTCTACTGGTTGGGAGTAGCCTACATTTCATCCAGGTGTAGTACCTGCCAGTCCTTCCCCAGCTGTACCAGAGAAGGCTGAGCTCTCCACCTCCCAAAGCATCTCATGGAAACTGCCAGGAGACCTCATTCAGACCCTGCCCAGGCAATCCGCTCCCATACATCGGCCTGAGGTAGCCAGGAGTGTGCCTCCAGCTATGGAGACCAAGACTGGCTTCAGTGGTACCACCACTATGGACCCCGTGCCAGGGCCTAGCTGCAAGGTAAGGAAGCATACACATAAGCATGGCAGTAAGTCATCCTCTAAACCTAAGAAGAGAGAGACTCCTTCAACAAGTTCCAGACATGGGGACGGAATGTACTCTAAAGTGCACATACATGAGAAGAAGCTGCATAAGGTGGTGGATCTGCTCGTACCGAGTGTGGACCTGTGCACACACCCAGCCTTGGCTCCTCTCAGAGCTAAAGGGCCATCCATTCCAGGGAAGACTATCACTCCCTTACCGGTTCCGGGGACTGAAAAAGTGCTGCTGATTCTGGGGAAATTGGGAAAAGTGCCAGAACCACAGGAAGTGTTTGCTCTGGGAGAACCTAGATCCCCACACTTTCTGGGTCCTTTTAGCTCAAGGGAGACATTATTTCCAGCACCAGATGTGCCACACTTCAGACACTCCTCACTCCCGACTCCGGCCATGTACACGCTTCTGCCGGTACCACCGATGAAACTAGTCTCCGAATTTTCGTCTTCGGAGAAATCTGATGGGGGTCAGGGACTGTCCATCCCTTCCTGCCATTACAAGTACCAATGGTGGCCTTCTACATCATGGCAGTTTCCTCGACTCTGGGTGATGCACAGCCACTGGTTCCCTACACCATGGGCCCTCCACAACATCCCTTGGATCCAACATGATGGCTGTATTGGGGATCCTTGCCACAGTACCCACCATTAGAACGTGTCTGTTCTGCCAGGGAGGCTTTGCCTATTTCACCCTCACAGGTGCCTTCAAATAGATGCTTGGAACCAGTAATGGAAGATAAGTCACTCAGTCCAGCTCCAATGGCACTGCCAGAACAGGAGATGTTCCTGTTCTCCTCACCAGATGCAGCAGTGGCTTTGGCTTCCCCCGCATCCTCTGATGACTACTGGCAATTTCAGGACCTGCTACACAGAGTGGCAGGAGAGCTTCACAGTCCCCTGGAGGAAATCCAAGATACTCAGCATAAGCTTCTGGATATACTTCACTCATTGGTGCCAAGCAGAGCCACTCTACCAATTAATTATGCCCAGTGGCGGATTACTGCATGGGCTGACAGGGCCTGTGCTCAGGGGCCCCGGCCAATGTGGGGGCCCCAGTGGGATCGCCGGAATTCTGGCCCTGCCCCCACTCCTCCTATCCCTCCCCCTTCCCCCGGGGCCCTGCCATCCAGATCCTCCTTTTCCCCTTCTGAGGCCCTGCTCCCTGGCCAGGCCAGAAGCCCGAGCCCAGCTGTTGTGGTGAGCATATTCTCCCCGCACAGAGCTGGCCAAGCCACTTGCCAGAGGCGCCCGACCCCCCTGGCAAAGCCGCTGGCTGGAGCCCCTCTGTCCCCCCACCCAACTTGGCAAGAGCAAACAGGACAAATGCCCAGTTTTGCAAAAAAAGTTGGGATGTCCGGGACAGGGCTTAAAAAAGGGGACTGTCCTGGCCAAAATGGGACATAAGGTTACCCTAGGCTGTAGTAAAAGCTGCCCAGGGAGCAGGGCCGGCTCCTGGCACCAGCCTGGCAAGCAGGTGCTTGGGGCGGCCGCTCCGGAGAGGGGCGGCAGGTCCAGCTATTCGGTGGCAATTCGGTGGACGGTCCCTCACTCCCGCTCGGAGCGAAGGACCTCCCGCCAAATTGCCGCCGCAGATCGCGATCACGGCTTTTTTTTTTTTTTTTTTTTTTTTT
>NW_020664447.1:37799169-37831928 GCF_002925995.2 Terrapene triunguis
TTTGTATTTGTATTGTTTTGGCAGGCATCTCCAGGTGGTGCTGTTATACACGGTTTTCCAAGTCTCTTCTTCGTGTAGGAGCATGTCTTTAATTTTAGAAGAAATGCTAGTATTAGTTTTTGGTTATACAAGGTCCTGGGGAGAGGGAGTTGTGTGAGAAGCTGGAGAGTTTGCTTTTAGTCTTGGTCTCTGATTAGAGTCGATCCTTGAAGCAGAATTGCCCCCTGGGAGCTGGACATTGGAGTTGGGCTCAGATTCTGGAAAGATGTGATTGCCTGAATGCTGTTTGATCATCTCTGTTCCAGGACTGGTGTATACATGTAAACAAAACGAGTTACATTTAGAATATACCCATCACTGATTTCTCCTCCATGGGGAAGCTGACCTGCAAGGACCCAGAATTATGGTACCATTTGGCAGAGGGACAATACTAGTGTGAGAATAGGACACTGATCTTGAAAGAAGGGACAACAGTCTTTAGTGATTTTGTACAAATCTTTAAATCAATGAAACAACTCACATGCTTAAAGTTAAGTATGTGGATCAAGGCTTGGCTGGTAATTTAGAAAATGCCTGTGGTCAAGGGGTTAAAACTGCTTTATTTTGTTTCTGTCGACATGTTTCATGTAGGGTATAACATTTATTTTTTATGTCTCTAATAGACAGTCACTTTCTTTAGATTTGTGTCAGCTACTGTAAACTTACTTTCAGGACTACATGGGGCCCATGCTAACTATAATAATGCATGGTTGTCAGAATCAATTAGAATGCTCTCATGTTAGCTTCTCTAGTAGTCCTTTAAGATGACCATACTGTCTGGGCATTACTGGCTCCAGCACTAGATTTAGCTTAAGCCCCTAAAGAGATTTCTAAGAGCAATTTTTTGACCCTTTAAATAAAAATGGATTCTGCTGATACCTTTTAAAATGAATATATGTATCTTCTATTCCTCAGTGTTATGCTTCTTAGATTTGACAACTGCTACCCAGAAAACTAGTGTAGCTGCTGTCACACCTTTGATCATGTTACAATAAAAGAGCATGAAACTGATAATTTAAAAAAAGAGACCTCATTTGTTAATGTGATTTTGCGGAATGTAATTTTGTAGCTAATGGGGATTTGTTTAAAATAACCGCTTTGTTTATTGAGCATTACTTCACTGTAAAGATGGGCCTGAGCAGCAAAGCTCAAATACAGATCCAGATTTTCCCAAGGGTTAGAGCTGTCTGGGATGGTGGGGGTATTGTATTACCCCATTTTAAAAGTGGGTCTGAGTCTGGAACTTTGGATCTGTACTTTGCAAAATCTGGGAGTTCAGATCTGGTGTCTTGATTTGAATCCATATCTATTTCACACTTCTACATACATATATGTATGCTAAAAGTTATGTGTGTGCATATAATGTGTGTATGTTATTAATATTATCATCACTTGTTTATGGTAGTGCCCACAGTGTGCTAGATGCGGTCCATACAGACAAGAAGGAACGTGATATATATACTGTACATGTAATAACCACATCATATTTACCCTTTTTGGTGCTTGTCCACAAGGTATAGAATTTCTTTAGTAGCAAGATTTGATTTGTGGGAACATCTTATTTTAAATTCCCTTGTTAGTTGTGTTAATCTATGGCAATAGTCAAAAGTTCTGTGAATTACTGTATTTAGTGATACTTATTTCCTATCTCTATAGTACCTTATTGTAACTGACTTGTCACTGGTTGAAATTTCAGGTGATTTTTTCCTGCAGTTTTCCAGAATATTCTCCACTCTTTTTTTAACTGTTTTTCAACTAGCTTGTATTTGTAGCTATATAAACTATTAATAATACAATGAGAAGAGTTAATTGGCATCATAAAACAGTCACAAAGTTGTTAAGCCATTGACAATACATTTTACCGTTAATGCGAAGTGGCATAGTGGGTTAGGCTTATTAGTCTTTCCCCTCTATGGATGTGGGATGAAATTCTAGAGGTGAAATGCCAGTGGACTAGCCCTCTATGCCATTGGCTGGGACATACTGGCAAGCGGAAGTGCGTAAAGACTTGCTGTGCCAATGCTCCAACAGTACCTAATCGGGGATAAATTGAAGACTTCATTCTTCAAGGTTGTTGAGCTGGCATTTTTCATGAGCATGAACTTTTAAGCTTTTTTTATATACCTGTTTTTAAAAAGCATTACAAGAAAGGGATGTGCAAATCAGATGTAACTGGAAGAGGTAAGCAAAACTGAACTGAATATCAACTCCCTAGCAAACGGAATCTTTAAACAGTTTTTTTCCTTCCCTTTTCTGGAATGGGTTCTTCTGGGAAGAACACTTCCACTTAACAGCATTAACATTGAAGAGACAGATAGCAAACTTATTTTTCCCCATTTTGATTGTTGCATTTAACATTTTTTAATGCAATATGTTCTTTTAGTTGAACTACTTTATAAAAAATTTAAGAGACAGTGGGGTTGCATACCCTTGTGGAGAGCTATATTGAAAATATGGCTCTTTTGATGGTGGTAAACAGGGTTGCTAGTAATGCAAACCACACTGCTTTGCATTCTCTTTGCCACACTTTTTTAGATCTAATCTTTCTTGTGATACATTGCATGGCAAACAGTTAAATCATGCATGAAATGACCTGCTACACTGCATTATGTGGTGCAATATAACACACACAAGAATCTTTTGTGGGTCTTTAATGTGTTTATGGAGCATTTGCTAATCATTAGGTGAGACTGTCCAGCCTGAGTTGCTTTTGTTAATGTGTATAAACTTAGTGACCACAAAAATAAAGGTATGGGGTATATTGGGTACAGTTTTGCCCATCAGTTCTCTAGGAAGCCAGTATTTGTGATCCTGTGCTCTTTAATGCAACATTCTTCTCAAGAACATCAGTGCCAAATGGCTGGGTTTCATAGTGGGAATATTTTATTAACTATTTTCTGAATAGCTCCAAATTAACATCTGGGTTATTGTGTGGGAAACTGGAAACGTATTAATGAAAATTTGCAACTTTGTAAGGAGAAACTTTTGTCCAGTGCTACCAGATTTCACAAATTTCACAGAGCAGATATTGCAACCCATTATTATGAATTCTTACCTAATTTTGCCTATGACTGTTGCCTGCATTTTACAGCATGTTGTTGAATCTACATGTTGAAAACAGAGGTCTGCAGTGTAAAAAGTCAAAAATGATCCTTGATTTCACTAAGAAGAACTTTCAGCCCTGCAGTCTCTGAAGAGAGACTAAGACCCAGAGATGCCCTCAGATGTGCCATATATATCTGAGGGCAAAATTAGGCCCTGAGCTTTTAAATAGAGGATATGTCCATTTTTAAAGTGAGTGATGCTTTGTTTTCAAAACTTTTCCATATTCAGAAAGTGGTCCTTTATACAGTATAGCTTTTGTCCCATTGCTGTAGAGTGTTGCTTTCTGTTAAAGACTTACAAGTTGGGTATACATTTTGTATTCCTTTAAAAAGCAGGAGTGGGGAACCAGACAGTCACATGAGAGCCCATTTGGGCGGTGACACCATGAAATTTCCCAATCATCTTTGCCATAATAATACAAATCTCTAGTGTGGGTATCCATCAGCTCCTCCCCCTCCATCTTTCCTCTCCACCTGCTCACTACCAGGTATAACTTATGCTTTTTTTTTTTTTTAACAAGGGAACTTAGCAATAGCTGCTTGCTGAGTCATTTATATTCTTCCCTTCCACAGTAAGTGCAGCCTGCTTTGTCTCACCTGCCCAGTGTCACTGAAAATCATTCTTTCTGTTCTCTATCATGCTGTGGCTACTTCCAGCCTGCTCCATGGAAAGTCTCCTTTCCAGATGGCAGTGTAGCTGGAAAAGGAGGTCGTTGCCAGGGCTGGGATTGCCTTTTGCTGACTGTGTCTTGGTTGAGGCAGGCAGAGTAGGGTTTTTGCAATTCTGTATTTCCAGCTGTGTGAAGGATACTGGACAGCAGCTTCCAGAACATTTGCTTAAGTTTTAGTATGGGAATTTGCTGGTAGAAGACTGGGTGTTTGGGATTTTTTAAATTGTGGGGGTATATTTTGTAATTGGATCCTAATTTTTGTGAAGACTTGGGAACACAGGACTTGCTCTACCAGAACAGATCCTGGACCCACGTAGTCCGGGATCTTATCTCCAGAAGTGCCCTAGGCCTGAACCCCCACCACAAATAATGCACTGGGCAAAGTGGACATTGGAAAGAGACATTTCATCTTGATTCCAGGTTGCGAATAGGCTGTTGGAGATTGGGATTTCCATGTATAAAATGTACAACTGGAAAGCACTAGTCAGAGCTGTGACCAAATCACATATTAATCATGGAGATGCAGAGAGAGTAGAATGTCCACCATAATATTGGCAAATAGTCTCCTGTTTTGGGTAGCCGTGCTGACCTTGCAGGTGGCAAAAACAGGATTGGAGATATGTGCTGCTTCAGTTAAATGTGGTACTTGGATCTGGGAAGTGAGAGTCTGGAATTTAATGATGCTTGTTATGTTCTTGAAAACATCTTCATTTTAGGTGACATTCTGTTCAGTTTTGCATCAAAATAGCTATGGCTCATTAACTAGAGGAGAGTATGCATCTTTGTTGAATTAATCTGAAGTGGTAGTTGACCGGTAATTCGGGAATCAGTGGTACACAAACTTCCCTGTTCTGTAACTAGTTGGCTATTCTCACTACCCTCTCCATTGATTCAGTCATAGAATTTCAAAATAAAATTAAGTCTTGTAAAATACTGTTACAAAACCCCAAATCTTACAAAACTGGCTTGTTGGGTCTCATTACAAACATGAAACTCAGCCCAGATTTGCTGAAGGATTTAAGATTCCTGAAGCTTTTTCAATGAGATGGAGCTCATTTACGGTTCCAGCACAAATTCAGGTGAAAATCCTTGGTTTCTGCAGCATTTCTGACAGTTGCTATTTCAGAATGTTTGTATGTATAGGCTTATTTTAGATGAGTTTGGTACAGAAGCTGTTTCTCTGTGGCACAGTTCAGCATCTTCATGCTCTTGGTTATTAGATTAATGGGTCTTACCCTGGTATTCTGCTATATAGTGAATGAAAGTGTGTGTGGGGATGGGGGAAATTCTTTTATGAATGTACAGAATTCACCCCTTCTGAAACAGCCCCCTTATCTGCATTTCTGTCAGGCAGGTCTGCTGAATTCTAATTTTTAGTCTTCATTGTATCAGCTAATGTAGTCTGAAGACCTGGCTGTTTTTACGTTAGGTGCAGTGATGCAACAGAAAAGAAAATCTTTCTTGTTACCAAGGCAACTTGTGCGTCTAAAAATTTCTGTAGTGAGGCTGCAGACTTCCGTCAATCCCTGCAATAGATCACTCTATTAAAAGCTTTTCTAAACAGAGTTCTCTCTCTCTACCCCCCTCCCACCCACACAGCCTGTAAAGAACTGATTTGTGAAAGAACAATTTTTCAGCTAAATCTACTTTTTCCCCACTTCAGATTCCAACCTGTGGTTTAATTTTGCTTTTCATCAAAAATTCTTATTCTCTTATTAAACTGCAGTTAATTCTTGTAGAGCTTTCCTAGATCAACTGTCTGCATCTAGTCAAGGAATGGTATTGGTCAAAAATAATTAAAATGAAGGTAGTAGGTGGTCTGCATAAAATGACCTGGGGGTCTTAGTCCTGTTACTAGCTGATAAGTATCCACATCACATCACCATCACATTTGGCACTAACTGGCTCTCTGAGAAGAGAGGTTAAGGACTTAAAGGATATAGAGATTGCACTTTCCTCTCATCCCTGAATACGGCCCAGAAGCCCACCGTTGCTTCTTGGATACGTACAGTACAGTAGCAGTTACAGTACCTTGCTGAAATGTAGCCTGACATTATAGCTCATTGGTAATTGTGACAGTTTAGTTTACTGTACACTGTAGGATTCAATAAGCAGCCAGTTAATCTGACTTCATGTGCTTTCCACTGCATAATCATGCTCACTTGTTTAAAAAACTGTATGCACACAGACTTGGCTTATCTTAAATGAAGTTTGGGAAGTCTCTAGACTATGTCAAACCATCTGGTGGGGTTGTTGTTGTTTTTTAAAGAGCGGGAGGTGGTAGCCCTGTCTGTCTCTGTCTGTTGTCACTTGTTTTAAACTTGGATTGTAAGCTCCCTGGGGCAGCTTTTTGTTCTTTCTGTACCGTTCCTAGCACAACTGGGTCCTGGTCCAGGAACAGGGCTCCTAGGCACTACAGTAGTACACTGTGATAATTACTATTACTAATAAAGATGATGACAACAATAGGGAACCTGAATCAACAGAGGGTAATCTGAGGGTCCAAAGCCAAGTAATCATAGAGTGTGCTTTTTTAAAAACAAACAAAAAAGCTGATATGCAGAGCTTGGATGTAAATGTACTTTCAAGAATTAATGGAAAACTAAATGTTCATAGGTTCCATATTAGAAAAATTAAATATTTTGTGTAATTTGCAGAAAGCTTGGGAAGCTTTTTGATTAGGGCAGTCTTCTTGTAAGTGGTGTAAGATCTTTAAAATTGATTCCCTGCATCTACATAACTGCTCAGTTCATGTGAAATGCATAGAAGCAGAAAATGTGTCCCCTTCGCTATAAGACACGTATGTTACTAGATTGTACTGTAAAATGCCACATGAGGAGACCCCAAGTTTGCAACCTTGTTTAAAACCATTCACACAGCCCCCCAAACAGGAGTTCAATTTTAGTAATTTTTAAAGTGTTTTCCAACTTGCCAGCCAAACATGGCCATAAACCTTAGGTCAGACTATATTAATACTAAAAATGGTTGACAATTTTCTGTTGGAGTGATTTTTCTGATGACAAATGCAGTTTCCGCAAAATTAAAATTTTTCCATAGAAAAACTTTGATTACCTTCCCCCCAAATGTCAATTTTCCGTCAGAAAAACTAAAGTAAAATATTTTATTTCAGGTTGGCTGGACCTGAATCAGAATATTTGGGTTTCTTGAAATGACCCAAAATGCTCCATTTAATTATTTCGATATTAGACTACATTTCCCTATTGTTCCTATTCCCTCAATGAGAGTTTAGTTCTGCCCCATTCTTCCCTGTGGGTCAGGCTCCTTGGAGGACTACATCTCCTCTAAAGAACCCAGTCATGTGACTCTCAGGCACAAACTGTTTCATTTTGATCCAAAAAATTGACATGTATTAACTGGAAATTTAAGGAATTTCCATCCTGTGGAAAATTTCAGCTTCTCATCCTGACCTGAGACAAAAACAAATATCTTGATTTTCCACAGGATAGAAATTCCATTTTCCAAACAGCTCTAAATAATACACCTACAGTGGAAAAACAGTGGCAGTTACAGTCTCAAGAAAATGTTTCTGAAATGCATGCAGGAAGCTAACTGAATAAGAGTCTATATACTGGCTTCCAGGGGACTCGGAATAAAACACATTTGTGGACCCAGTCACAGTGGACCATGCTGGTAGAAAACTAGACTACAGCTGGTTGAAAATTTTCCATCAAAGCTATTTTTCAAAGGAAAATTGGATTTTTAACTAAGAACTGTTGTGAATTGTCTGCTTACTGCAGAAAGTCAGCGCTTCATTGAAAAACTTGAACAATCTGAAAAACAAAAATTTGGATCCAAAATCCAAAAATTTTGATTTGGAGATGCTGCTGCTGTGCCTCATGCTCCCATTCTCCTCTGTTCCAGTCTCCCCTGCCAGACTACATCTTTCATGATGCACTGCAGCAGTTCAGCAAGAAGGGTGACAGTTGTGCATGCTCATCTTACTGATGGGTAAATAGAGGCCTAGAAATTCTAAGGGATGTGACCATGGTCACACAAGAAGCTAATGGCAGAACTGGGACTAGAACTGAAGTCTCCTATCTCCCAGCCTCTCTTGCTACGTAGGAGACCAGACTGCCTTTCCTAATAGCTCTCCTAGAAGATAATAGCTAGCTAGAAGATAATGAAGTGATAAGTAACATTCAGCATGGATTTGTCATGAACAAATAGCTTTCTTTGACAGGGTAACAAGCCTTGTGGATAGGGGGTAGCAGTAGATATGGTGTTGGCTTTAGTAAGGCTTTTGATACTGCCGTCTCATAAACAAATGAGGGAAATACAGCCTAGATGGAGCTACTATAAGGTGGGTGCATAATTACTCTCTGGGAATGGTTTTCCAATCAGTTATAAATGGTTCACAGTCATGCTGGAAGGGCATAATGAGTGGGGTCCTGCAGGGATCAGTTCTGGGTCCGGTTCTGTTCAATAGCTTCAGCAATTATTTAGATAATGGCATAGAGAGTACACTTATAAAGTTTGTGGACAATGCCAAGCTGGGGGTTGGGTGGATTTGCAAGTGCTTTGGAGGATAGCATTAAAATTCAAAATGATCTGGACAAACTGGAGAAATGGTTTGAAGTAAATAGGATGAAATTCAATAAGGACAAAATGCAAAGTACTCCACTTAGGAAGGAACAATCAGTTGCACACATACAAAATGGGAAATGACTGCCTAGGAGGTATTACTGCAGAAAGGGATCTGAGTGTCATAGTGGATCACAAGCTAAATATGAGTCAACGGTGTAACACTGTTGCAAAAAAAGCAACCATCATTCTGGGAAGTATTAGCAGGAGTGTTGTAAGCAAGACACAAGAAGTAATTTTTTCGCTCTACTCTGTGCTGATCATGTCTCAGCTGGAGTATTGTGTCTAGTTCTGGGTGCCACATTTCAGGAAAGATGGGGACAAATTGGAGAAAGTTCAGAGAAGAGCAACAAAAATGAATAGAGGTTTAGAAAACATGACCTATGAGGGAAGAATGGAAAAAAATGGGTTTGTTTAGTCTGGAGAAGAGAAGACTGAGAGGGGACATAAGTTTTCAAGTATATAAAAGGTTGTTACAAGGAGGAGGGAAAAAAATTGTTCTCCTTAATCTCTGAGACTAGGACAAGAAGCAATGGACTTCAATTGCAGCGTAGCTTGGACGTTGGGAAAAACTTTCTGTCAGGGTAGTTAAGCACTGTAATAAATTGCCTAGGGAGATTGTGGAATCTTTTAAGAGCAGGTTAGACCGTAGGCGCTAACTCCGTGGGTGCTCCAGGGCTGGAGCACCCACAGAAAAAAATTAGTGGATGCTTAGCACCCACTGGCAACCAGCTCCCTCCTTACCCCCCCTTCCCAGCACCTCCTGCCCACTGTAATCGGCTGTTCCGTGGCATGCAGGAGGTGCTGAGGGGGAGGGGGCAGAACTGGGTGGGAAGAGATGGGGCAGGGATGGGGTAGGGGCAGGGCCTGGGGCAGAGCCGGGAGTTGAGCAACCCTGGGGCCCAGAGGAAGCTGGTGCCTGTGGGTTAGACAAATACTTATCAGGGATGGTCTAGATCAGGGGTCGGCAACGTTCGGCACGCGGCTCGCCAGGGTAAGCACCCTAGCGGGCCGGGCCAGTTTATTTACCTGCTGACGCGGCAGGTTCGGCCGATCGCGGCCCCCACTCGCCGCGGTTCGCCGTCCCGGGCCAATGGGGGCGGCGGGAAGTCGCGGCCAGCACATCCCTCGGCCCGCGCCGCTTCCTGCCGCCCCCATTGGCCCGAGATGGCGAACCGCGGCGAGTGGGGGCCGCGATCGGCCGAACCTGCCGCGTCAGCAGGTAAATAAACTGGCCCGGCCCGCTAGGGTGCTTACCCTGGCGAGCCGCGTGCCGAACGTTGCCGACCCCTGGTCTAGATAGTACTTAGTCCTGCCGTAAGTGCAGGGGACTGGACTAGATGACCTCTCAAGGTCCCTTCCAGTCCTATGATTATATGATTCTATCCCTCCATCTGACACTTAAGCCCAGAGAGCCTGTTCTTTGGATAACAAAATTTACATATTGTAAAACTACAGGAACATTTGCAGCACTACTTAAATAATGCCTGATGCATTTGTAGATATTGATACACTCGGATTCTATTCAGTCTGGATGTGCATAAGTTCTAAAAGAAGCTACCAGTCTCAAGGTCAAAATCGTTTGCATTGTTTCATCATCCCAGAGGACATAAGAACAGAGCAAAGAGTTGTTCTGAAACACGTTAGGCACTGGGGAACCTGTCTTGTCCAACTGATCAGAACACGCTGCTTTTAATCAGTGGTTAGTCCTGAAATCTACAAAGAAATAGAAATTAAGACAGGACAAGATCCATCCATACACCTGCCCTCAGCAATCATGAGAAATCAATCATGTGGTCCTAACTGGACTCCTATCAGTGGTCCTCTGCAATATGTTTTGTTGTTGCTGTTTTCATTTAACAGGATTTCTAAAGATCGTTTGGAGGTGGGGATTATATCTTTTGTCCTCACATATCATTCTCTACGTAAAAGGATAAATGGACACAAATCAGACATCAGGAATGGTAACATACAAAAGCCAGTAGGAGAACACTTCAATCTCCCTGGACACTCAATAACAGATTTAAAAGGAGCCATTATTCAACTAAAAAAACTTGAAAAACAGACTTCAAAAAGAAACTGCTGAGCTACAATTTATTTGCAAACTTAACACCATCAATTTGGGCTTGAATAGGGACTGGGAGAGGCTGGCCCACTACAAAAATAATTTTTCCTCTCTTGGTATTGACACCTCCTCATCAATTATTGGGAGTGGACCACATCCACCCTGACCTAATTGGCCTTCAACATTGGTTCTCCACTTGTAAGGTAATTCCCCTCTCTGTAATTTTCACTCCATGCATCTGAAGAAGTGGTTTTTTTACCCATGAAACCTTATGCCCCAATAAATCTGTTAGTCTTTAAGGTGCCACCGGACTCCTTGTTATCCTCTATCTGGAGAACTCAAAGTGCTTTTCAGACATTGAATTAAGTTTCACCACTCCTTTGTGTGGTAGTTCCATTGTGCAGATGGGAAAACCGATACAAAGATGCATTAAGTGGCTTGTTGCTCAAGGTTCTTGCACCTTTAGTTCTCCAGCAAAACTGGGAATAGAACCCGTCTGCTGACTCCCAGCTTTGTGTCTTGAGGAGAAGATACATGAGCACTTCTTTAGACTCCTCTCTCTATGTCTGAGCAGAGCAGCAAGATGAAATTGACAAGATCTTTAAAGCAGGAAACCTTTCAGAAATCTTCTCAAGTGAACATTTCTGGTCCATGCACACATGGCACTGTGTGCAGGGGTTGGAGAGTGAAGAGGGGGGGCAGAATGCTAGGATTTGGGTATGTCTAGTGGAAAATTGTGGTACTGGCGCTTGGGATTGAGAAACACTGATTTTTAAGAGTGGTAGCCATGTTAGTCTGTATCAGCAAAAACAACGAGGAGTCCTTGTGGCACCTTAGAGACTAACACATTTATTTGGGCATAAGTTTTCGTGGGCTAGAACCCACTTCACACATCTGATGAAGTGGGTTCTAGCCCACAAAAGCTTATGCCCAAATAAATGTGTTAGTCTCTAATGTGCCACAAGGACTCCTCATTATTTTTACTGATTTTTAATTTACACTTCAATCCAATTGAGAAGGTAAAACATACTTGATAATCCAGTTATCACCACATTAGCTCATAGAGGTTGATCCTTCCCCATGCCATCAAACTCCAGTCAGCATTCATGAGAATTCTCAGTTTAGAAGGCAAAACAGTATAAACTGCATACCGTATTGTGTCTATTCAATGTAAGGTGTGTTTTTTCCTTTCTAGGTTTAATATTAGTGCTGCTGAGTAATACTTACAGAACATTCTGCCATTGGTTAGCATGTGATATGAATTGCTAAGATTCAGGCAGTTGCTGCAGGGAATCAGACTGGCACATATGGATCATTTAGAAAGAAGCAGATATCGCCCACATGTCTCCAGAAAGTGGTTGAAGGTAGAGGGAGAGAGGAGAAGTGCAGATTAAGATGCTGGGACAAAAAGACTGGTTCCATTACAAGCTTATTGGAAGGAATTGGCAAAATTAGACTCTGGTGATCTCTGAATTGAACTCACTAGATAGTCATTACTAAGTACCGATATATGTTCAACAAGGCAGCGTCGTGAAGCTGAAAACTAGCAACCATGACTGGGCCTTGGCAGGTGAGACAACTTTTAATTTATTTCTGATTTATCTCCCTTCCTCATCACCCTGCACATGCTGCAGTCAGCTTCTCCATTTCTGACTCAACACAAACCTAGGTGATTCTGTCCGTATGCTTTAATTCAAGTATGCCATGTGCTAGTGGCTTCCTTTGCTGTGGTATGGGGAGAAAGCAAGCAAGTTCACAGCAGAGTTAAACACCATTTACTATTGAATGTGGGGTGTTAGATTTTGAGACAATTAGATGACAACGCTGGAGTGGCAATGAGATGCAGCCCTGAAATTACCTTGGTAGTGATGTCTATTTCTCTGGACACTGACCGGACCATATCATCACTGAATTTATTTTAAATTCTGGAACATTTTGAAAATTCCATTAAAATGGAGAGAGGAAAATCAAGATAAATCTAATTTTGTTTTGTATAGCTCTGGCTCCCCATTCGCTTAAACTGTTTTACTAATCACATGTAAGTGAGTCTTATTCATACAAAGAGACGCTTCATAGATGAGGATACACAGTGCAGGTTCATCATTCTCTTGTCCCACAATGTTGGAATCCAGGAAATCACTCTTCAAAATCAGATTGATGGTGATTGTTAATTGCATTTATTATAACAAGCAGACAAAGATGGCACTGTAGTAACGTATGGGAAAAGAGACTGCTGTCCAACCTCACCCCAGAATAGTGGTATTCAGCACAGCTGGGCTTGAAACTCAAGCTCTTCCTGCTTTTTTGCTAGTGGAAGTGCTGAGAATGGAACGGGAGAAGGTCTAATGAATATTCATAAGTCCCTTTATATTGGATGGATAAAGGAGTGGATTTGGAATTTGGTACATGAGAATACAACAGTATATTGCAAACTATTACATTCAGAATCCTCTTTGTGTTGATAGTCATATGCTCCTAGAGTCTCAAAGCACTTTGCAAATGCTGTGAAAGTGTGCTGATGTGAAGTGCAGCTATCTTAGGACAGAGGGACCATAAAGAGGGGTGGTTGGAGTCATATGACAGCTTCCAGTTATGAGAAAAACTATGTCTGTGTGGTTTGTTATACACACATTGTGTGGCTGAAATTGTCAGCTTATAAATTAAATTTCCATTGGTTTCTCAAGAAGCCAGTAATCCCTTGTCCCTGGATAAGTGAAAATTCCCCTTACTACTACAAAGGAGTGAACAGCTAAAAGAAATATCAATGACCACATAATGGGGAAAAAATTGCCTCCTCTTATCATGATTTTTGCTTGGCAGAAGCCAGTTCAATGAAGCTCATGCACTTTGGATTAAGAAATACGATTATCATTTGCTTGTACTGTTTTCTGCCTCCCACATGGATGAGATGAAATATCCAGGGATTCATTTTTGCTACTTTCCAGATAGAAGGGAACTCTAATGAAAGGCAGGAACTGAAGAGAGCCATTAGCAGTTACGAGTAGGCAATGCTTTGCAAAGTTAGGATGATACAGTGTAATAAAAATGGCCTTCACACTTGATACTCCTTTTGTTTTTCTGCATGTCTGATGCTGTAGTGAGCTTTTTTTTTTTTCTTATGACTGTCAACTACTTCCTGAAACGTTTCCAAAGATGAGCATGAACCAAAACCTTGGATGCAAACATCTGCAAACTTTGGAAGGTTTCGAAATAGAAACCCTGAAACAGGGCTTTTGCAAAAAAACAACAATAATAATTTCTGTGTAATGGATCAAACAAACACTCGCCAAGCAAACTCATCGGAATTTTGGGGTTTGAAATGTGAATGTAGTTTTGGGCCCATAATTCTATTTTCTCTCCCTCAATGATGGCAAGTATTTTCTTTTTAATTAACCCCCCCCCCAACAACAACAACAACAACAAAAACCACAGGCAACAGGGTTAGTTGAACAGGGCATGGGACCGAGTCAGGAAACCTGGGTTCTCTTTCTGTCTTTATCACTGACTCATTGTGTGAACTTGGGCAAGTCACTAATGCCCAAAGTTTCAAAAGTGTCATTGGGATGGAATGCACCCTGTATTCCCACCCTACATGCTATTGTAATAATGTTTGCACAACATATGCTTTGTGGGGCATTAACACTTGAAAATGAGTAGCTCACTGGTCAATAATATCATGGCAAAATGTCTGTAGCAACATTGTGTAAAGTTATGAAATCCCCCTGTATGATGATAAAGGCACACATTCAAACAAACTATCTTTAAATGGGGGGGGGGAGGGTTACCTCAATTTGCATATTAGTTGTAAACAGAGTCCTCAGAGCAGGAGGGGGAATAAAGAAGACAAAGAAAAGCTGCATTTCAGCATACACAGGTGAAAAGAAGTCTCCTTGCTCTCAGCTGGAAAGAACTCTAACTAGGGGCCACACTCAGGAAAATGCTTTTGAAAGGGTGACAGCTATAAAAATAAGAGGCAAAACCACCCCAAGTTTTCTCTCCATGTCCATCTCTCTCTTTTCACCTAAGAAGACAAAAGAAACAGCCATTGGACCGTGGGAGCAGATCCTGACCTGAAACTTGGTCAGCAATGCTACTGAAAACCTGTGGTAAGAATTTCACCAAGTCTAATTTAAGTATAGTGCTAGGAAGCCTTTTATCTTTATTTTTCTTGTAACCATTTCTGGCTTTAATGCCTTAGTACTTGTACTCACTTAAAATCCTATCTTTTTTGTTAAATAAACTTGTATTCTTAAACAAAACTAATCAAGGGTTGTGCTTAAACTGGGCTGTGTGGTAACTCTATTTGAAAGAAGCAAGTTGTTGTATATCGTTCCCTTGCAGGCACAAGGGACCTACAATATCTGATGTGTCCAGGAGATGGCTGGACAGTACAGAACACAGATTTGGGCGGGGGAGCAGGGGAAGAGGAATTCAGGACTGGAAGTGTGTTGGGTCACCCTGCAAATAATAACCAAGGCTGTTGGCAGGAGCGGCGCAAGGGTTTTTGCCGCCCTAGGCGGGGGTCCTTCCGCGCTCCCGGTCTTCGGCAGTTCTGCGGCGGAGGGTCCTTCCGTGCTCCTGGTCTTCGGGGCACTTCGGCGGCGGGTCCCGGAGTGAGTGAAAGACCCGCCGCCGAATTGCTACCGAAGACCCGGAGCACGGAAGGACCCCCCGCCGCAGAATTGCCACGGAGGGCGGCAAAATGCCGCCCCCCAAATCCTGATGCCCTAGGCGACCGCTTAGGTCGCCTAAATGGAAGCGCTGGCCCTGGCTGTTGGGATCCAGAGTGTGGCTGGTGTTTGCTGACAAGCTGCTGGGTTCTGCTGAACCAGAGCTGAGGCCATCCACAGACACTCAAGGTGTGACCTGCATGCTGGCAGACTGAGAGTGCCCCAGGTGGGAGCTACAGGATCAAGGCATTGTGAGGCCATCCAAAGTTGCAGAGCAGAGGTGACACAACTCTCAGTGGTCTGGATTGCACCCCGGAATGCCATAGTCATACTTTTGGATGTGTCTATTTTGAAATGCCTAACTTCACAGTCTTCTAGTTGCCTGATTTTTCAGTAGTACTGTTCAAAAAAAGATAAAAGTATATTTTGCTAAACCCTTCAAAAGAAATGGTTTTGTTTGAAATTTTCTATATTTTTGGTGTGTGTGTGGGGAGATTATGAAAAGCTGTGCCTTGGCGTCGGAGTGGTGGTGCAGAGGAGTGAAGGTGTTTTTCTCGCTGCAACAATTAATTTTTAATAGAAAATTTTCATTAGAAACCAAAACACTTTAAAAAATGGCTAAAAGATTGATGAAAATTTGGTCCATTTTTTGTAATAAAGAATTTTTGTGCAGCTCTAGTCCTACAACTACAACTGGAGACCTCAAAATTAAAGGACACTTGAAAATGTGGGTCTAACTATTCCTGGTGACCATGTCCCCCATGCTTGTTTTTCTCCCCTCTAGTGTGAAATGGAAAGATCTAGCTGTGTTGTGTGTCTGATTTCCATTCAAAGGTGCCACGGTAGTTGGGTTTATGGAGGCTTGAGGTACTGAACTCATTCAGATCTTAAATCAGGTTGAAGTTTCTGCTAGTTCAGAGTCTGACTGAACATTTTGGTCCATCCTGAATATCAGCTGCACTGGAAGAAATATATGTCTTGGGAGTTGGAAGCTTCTGGATGCTCCTTTAAAAAAAAATCAGCCTGCTTAGTTAAACATCTAAATAAGAATTTAGGAGCTGAAATTTAGGAACCCATGTTTAAAAGTCTTGGTCAATGTTTCATGGTTAAAAAGGACCAGAAGACAGGAGATCTGGGATCTATTCTTGGATCTGCATAGACTTGCAGTGTGACCTTGGACAAGTCACTTAATTGCTCTATGCCTCAGTTTTTCCATTAGTAAAGCTGGGATAATAGAATACATGTGAATCAAACTTTTCAACTGTATTTTTTTTGTTTGGGAATGTTTTGCTTAACTCTTGTTTTATTACTACAATTGGTATTTGTATTACTGTAGCACTTGATGGCCCTACCGTAGACTAGGGGACTATTATGCAAGGTGTTGTACAAACACAGAACAAAAGAGGTGATCCCTGCCCGAAGTGGCTTACAATGTTGGTATAGGATGAGAGACAACAGATGGATACAGTCAGATGGAGGGATTACAAACAATGAAATAATATTGGTCAGCATGATGGGAGGTGGTCTCAGGACAGCAGCAGCCTAACCATTGTCCAGTTTTATGTAGGCATCATGATTAAGAGTTTTGAAAGTGGATAATGAGGAGGGATTGGAAGGTGGTAACTTTGTGGACATTTACCTCCCAAGTCTGTGGGACAGTGTGGGAGAAAGCATGGAGCTGTTTGTTTGAAAATTTAACTAGTGAGCAATGGCGGTTGGCATCATGAACTTATCAGAAGTAAGCACTGACAACTTGATAGTGAATGAGAAGTGATAGGTAGGGTGGGGTTTGACTCTGAAGGGCCTTGAAAGTGAATACAAGCAGCTTATGTTTGATGGAATTGGGGTGGGGGGAGCCAGTGGAGGGATTCAGAGAGAGGGTGTGACACGGTCCCGGTGACAGGCTAGGAAAACAATCTTTGCAGCTACACTCTGCATGGATACGAGTGGGGCAAGATTGCATTTGTCAAAGCTGGAGAAGATGTTGCAGTAGTTGAAATGATGAGAGCCTGGACAAGAGTTTTAGCAATGTGTATCAATAGCAAAAGCTGTATTTTAGACAGATGCAGAAAGAATCAGCAAATTTTGATATCTTCAAGTGCCTCCGCAATTCTGGTTTCCATGTGAGGACAAAAGCTGGTGTGACATAATTCACCAAGTGACTGCTCACTAGCAGTTCCATGTCCTCAGCATAGATGTGGCACTGTAATTGCATATGTTCTTGTTCACTGAGTAATTTTGAAAGTTCCTTGCAAGACTCTGTTATGGCTGCCAGGCCATTCATTGATGTCTTGATGCTCTTATTTCTTTGAAAGTCCTTGTTGAAATGTGTATTCTTTAGCATGGGACACACAAGCTGCTGCTCTTCCAACAATTCTTAAATGGGGAAAAGTATTGTGGCCAACTAAGAGCTCTGAGTGGTGCACAGAGTTAGGGTGTAAGTAAAATTGTTCTGTTCCTCAGTGGTCAGTATGGTAGGGGGGAAGCAACATTAGTCTGTGACAGATTAAATATGGATAACCAGCTGTCAACAGAATCTGTTGTAACTCTAACATCATTTTTCTCTGTGTCTTGGTTTCTGCTGCTGAGCCATTCACCAGTGCATGTGTCAGTTTAAAATTAATATAGAAACAAGGTGTGAGTAGTTCATTCATGTGATAGCCTGAGGTTGCAAACATGGTGATCAAATTCAGCATCTGCAGTAGGCAAGACTGCCTTACAACCCCAGGAAACCTTGGAATTAAATTAATTTTTGAAATGTAGAAGTGGAGCCTGCAAATCAAAGTTGACTTGAGATTTTTTAAAAAATGCTTCTAAAGTTAAGGGGAAATCATCCAGGTTCATGGCTATAATGCTTCAGTCTGTCATTGTGGTGGAGAGAGATTCTTTGCAAAGATTACATTCCTGCCCATCCATCCTGAGGAAAGCATAGGGAAAATGTAAACACTGAAAAAGGGGCATCCAGTATCCCCTAGGCATCAGACCTGCGTTCCAAAGGGAATGGAAGAATTGCAGAACTCCAACTCCTAGTGTAACAAGGGGGCACTATATTTTAAACATCCATTGGTAGAAGAGGAGCCTTGAATGTGTCATGGACAGGGGACATCTTGTAGACCTCAGACCTCTGATCAGAGGAAAGGCTGTCCTGAAGATATTTGATATCTGCACAGCACTAATGTTTAGTTTGTCATTCCCCCTGGAACTGACACAATTGTCTCCAGGTGGAAACAGAGATTGAATGTCCTGAAAAGGGCAAAAATTCCCTAATATTTTAGAGGGAATAGGAAGGGACTTGAGTTTTCCACTGCCCCAGCAATCAGACCCTACTGTTATTTTGGCTTTTGGAAATAATTATATGCATTTGTGCAGAATAAGGGCTATCCAATTTATTAAATGTCACATGTATGTGTATGATTGTAGGCAGGTGGCATATGTGTGCATTTGGTGCAAAGCAGCTCATGGCTGAACTGAAGGAGATAAGGGAGACAGAGAGGTACATAGATGAGACTTTCCGGGACACAGTAGAGCAGTCCCACCCCCAGTCTGACAGCTTTTGTGCTTTTGAGGAGGATGAAAGTCTCAGGGAAGAAGACCATCAATCTGGAGCAGAAGGAAATGATCCTATAGTTAGGACCCTCTTTCCAGATGATGTCATGATATCCTCTCACATTGAGGATGCCCCTTCTGGGAGAGGGGACCCCAGTTATCAGGAAGAGATAGGTAATAGTAATGGGGGATTTAATTATTAGAAATATAGATAACTGGGTTTGTGATGACTAGGAGAACCTGCATGGTGAATTGCTTGCTGGGTGTGAAGGATGCGGCTCTCTCAAGACATCTAAACAGACTTGTGTGCAGTGCTGGGGAGGAGCTGATGGTCGTACTATATGTAGGTACAAGTGACATACAGAAAGATCAGTGTGAGGTCCTGGAGGCCAAATTTAGGCTTCTAGGTGAGAGATGAAAGTCCAGGACCTCCATGGACACCATAAATGACTGCTTCTTGGTGCAGCTAGTCCTGGAACTGACAAAGGGAGAGGCAACTCTAGATTTAATCCTAAATGGTGCACAGGATCTGGTCCAAGAGGTTAATATAGTTGAACAGCTCAGTAATAATGACCATAATGTAATTAAATTTAACATCTTGTGTGTGTGGCTAAATTAGAAGTCATGCCGCAGAACTACCAGAATTTTCAATTCTCATCTTTTCTTCCACTATTAGTATTAAAGTGGGGGCAAAACCAGTGATTCTGAATAGAGAAAAAAGTGGCCTGATTCTACCATCTTCCTTTACTGAAATGTTTGACTGCTCTGAGATAGATCTTCACTTGACCCTTTCCCCTTTCGTACTGTCTATATGGAAAATATGCTCTAAATTTAGCAGACTGGTCATGTAGATAAGAGAGAGAGAGAGATATCAGGGGGTAGCCGTGTTAGTCTGAATCTGTAAAAAGCAACAGAGGGTCCTGTGGCACCTTTGAGAATAACAGAAGTATTGGGAACATAAGCTTTCGTGGGTAAGATGCCTTGCATCTGAAGTGAGGTTCTTACCCACGAAAGCTTATGCTCCCAATACTTCTGTTAGTCTCAAAGGTGCCACAGGACCCTCTGTTGCTTTTTAAGAGAGAGAGAGAGAGAGTGTGGCATGGCTCAGGTGATTATTAAGCTGAGTATTCTCCCTCTAGATTGCTGATTCAAAGACAGCCCAGCTCAGCAGTGACTGTAAAGTGTTCCACACCATGAAAAACAGCCCCCCCTCCCCGAATTGGCATAAATTCTCAGCTGTGAAGGCAAAAAATGCCAAAATGCCAAAAAATGCCAATTCGTGTCTGTTTCTTTAAACTGCTTTTTGAGCAAAAATTCAGAAAAAAAATATCTAAATTTTATTTTGACATTTTTTTCAAAATGAAATGTTTCGATTTTTCAGTTTGAAATGATTTTTTGTTTCAGATTTCCCAAAAATCTTTTAAAAGGTTGAAAATGAAACAAAACGTTTAGGTTTTGTTGAAATGAAATGTTTCACCCAAAACAAGCCTTTTTCAATTTATTGATTTGACAAAATTTTAATTTGGTTTTGACCCGAACCAAAATGAATTTTAATTTTTTTCATAATTGCCAGCAAACCAAAAAATCCATTATTTCACACAGCTGTAGTTGAGAAGGGAGTATTAGAAAGTTTGAGCTGCTGCTGCCATCAATGTTGTACCTGTTTATGTCAATAAAAAAGACATACTAACTTTCATCAACACTAATTTTTATACACACACACACACTTACTTCAACTAGTTCTAGTCAGATGCCAGCTAGTAAGAATAGTATAGCAATACACACAGCACCATTTGTCTCACTCCCAAGGTAACTCACATCACTGCACTTTTTAAGGATGCAAGTTCAGCTTTGATTTGTTCCACTGTTTTGGGGAGACGTGGAATAAGAGGGAAAAAATTATGTTGGATGTCATGAGCTAGCTCTTCAGGACAGGAACTTTCTTCCCCTTGTGTAGGGCCTATCACATTATCAGTCTACAAAAAATAAATATTGTCATGTTTGGATTGATTACATTATTTATGTGCTGGAGCCATGAGTGTGTGATGCAGCTATTCCCAAATACGTGGCAACCAATGCCATGAGCAACTGAAACTATCTGAAATTTTGCTTAATTTTTCCACTTGCTTCATTTTTTTCCAATTCTTTTACTTTTACCTTTGAAGTGCATTAATTATTCTGGGCCAACTGTCTTCAGTGTGAGTTTTGACTGAGTAAGGAATTCAAGATATGGCCCAATAGGAAAAAATGGAAGTCGTTGACATGTCTGGAACTTAGTCTTCCATTTCTAGGATTGTTCATGTAAGCCTTGCATTAACCAATCATATCAATACATTTTCAATCCCTTTTCCCCTTCTTCCCAGTGACAAGGGAGTTGGAATAGCTTAGCAAATCTTAGCAAATGACATGAAAAGATTCCATGGCACCTAGTTTTTGCTGGTGCCAATACTTTCAGTATTTTGCGTATCTATAGTCACTATTCTTGCAAACCCAATGTAATCCTTTCCTTCCCCCTTGGCAGATTGAAGATATAATTACAAGAATGCAGGATGACAAAGCAGGTGGAGTTCCCATCCGAACAGTCAAGAGCTTTCTGTCTAAAATCCCCAGCGTCGTCACAGGTAAGAACCATGGTTTGAATGAAAAACTATGAATTAGTGCTAAAAGGAATATGGCCTCGCAAATAAGAGGTGAGTACGGGAGGAAGAGGAAATGAAGGGAAAAGCTGACCTGGGCCTATTTTCTGGATGTGCCCTTCAGTCAAAGCATAAAAGATGATGCCAAATTGGTTCTCTTCTGTAAAGAGTAACAATTTTTAACCTAGTGATTGGATTTCCTTAGGGTGATCTCTGAACACCTGTTAAGTGTTTGTATAGCTCTAGTCTGCATCACAACATTGCCATGCAATATCTTATATAGTGACATCACATAGGAACAGGGGGATACAGGCTCCCGTTTGAGACATTAGAAATAAATTTGGCAAATACAGCACATGATCAGCAAATAAACAAAAAGGTCGGCTAAAGTCAGGAGGCTTGAAAGAGCATTTGGGAGAGCTGCTCGGAAGATAATGTGAGGAATCTGTTTCTTGTCCTCCCCAGATACTTCATCACAGTTCCTTTAGACTTCTTCTGCGTGCACAGGCAGTAGCATAGCTAGCGGGGTGTAGGGGAAGCAGCCGCTTCCCCTCAGCAAATTTGCCCAAAGCGGCGCCTTTCCAACTGCAGCCGGAGGAGCGAGGAGGGGCGTAGGCTGGCCGCCCGCAGCACGGCCGGCCGCCATGGGGGGGCGGCCAGAAGAACGGGGAGGCGCGGCCGGAGGAGGGGGGGGAGGCGCAGCATGCGGATGGCAGGCGCGACCTGAGGAGCCATGGGGGGAGGGGTGGTGCGGCCGGAGGAGCCAGTCAAGGGGGGGGAGGGCGCGGAGCGGCCGGAGGAGGAGCCAGCCAAGGGGTTCGTGGCCAGAGGAGGAGCCAAGGGGGGGCGCCTTTTTTAGGTTTGCTCCCCCTCCTCTTAGAAGCTGGCTATGCCACTGTGCACAGGAGCCCCATGGGAATATTAAATCTCTATTACAGGGACCATTCTAGCACAATGAAGTTGTGTCTCAACCTGTGGAACCAGGGGTGACTCAGGAGCATGGCATCGGAATATAGAGCCATTCCTTCCCAGATGTCCAGCTTGGAACTTGTCCATGGCTATTGAGACCAAAAGTCATTGCCGTGTGATAGATGCTCTCGGTGACAGATGTAGAATGAGTCAGGGGATTCAGTTCCATTCCCAGTGGACAGCTGTCCACCTCACAAAATCCCACAATGACACTAGTTCTAATTTTCTACTTTGTTTGCAATCCCAGCAGAGAAGATAAGGGTTTGAATAAACCATTAACCGTGAAATGCCCTCTCAGCCCTGGAGTATCTTTTTCCAGGCCAGGCCTGAAGCGCATTGTTGGGACAGTTTGAGGAAGCTTTCACTGGTGCTTTACCTGTTATGTGGATAAAGAGACTTTACTCTTTGTGGCACATTTCCCTGACAATCAACTCATTACAATGATTAGTAAAAATGCAAAAAGCCAATATCCTCTTGTAAATAGGCAGCAAAATCTACTTTGAGGAAGGTTGGATTGACCAGAGACTTTCAGGTTAGGCTGATTCAGTCAGAGGGATGAGAAGAAGCATGATTTGACATCTCTGTATCAGAAACAATGGCCTATGTCCACGTTCAGCACAGGAGTGAAATACAGACCTCCAGCAATGTAGAAGTCAAGGCAAGAATATGGAAAGTAACATGGTGTTGCTACTGATTTAGAGCTCAATCCTGCGAATACCTCTTATCAAGCAATAGACTCTACTTCTGTGAGTAGTCCAATTGATTTCAAGGGTGTGACTCAATGTAGTAAGCAGTTTGCAGGATTAGGCATGGAAGAGAAACATGAATCTACAATGAGATGTGAAAAGACACTAAATTGAGGCTTATGACTGTAGCATATGTTGACTAATATTTTTGAAAGTTCTTAGGGAAAATAACTGTTTTATCTAGTTTGAAAACTCATCCTAAAGCTCTAGTGCAGAGTACACAAACAGGATGGCTCAATCCTTATTCAGCTAAGAGAGTTTGCCCATAGTCTTGTTAATATTCATTGATCTGATTAAGCAATTGATCTAGTCATCAAGCCATTAGGAGGAGGAAGAAAACAGGAGACATAACAGCATCTCTAAGCTGATTATATTTATCTTTAAGCACCACCACGGGAGACAGCTCCCTGGTAGAGTGAAAAGTGCCCTTTTTGCATTCTGCTGTTCCAGAATAGCAGCTGCAATAGTGTCACCTTGAAATTGGGTCTCTCCACAGAGGAGAACTACAGTTCCAAACATTTTTAGTAAAGAGGGATGGAGCGAACGGAATCAGATAAAACAACAGAACCTAATCCAAAATGTGTGGAAACCTTTTCAGAGGAGGATGTGGGAAATGTGTTGTGTTGCTCAGTTGACAGTCCCTTCAGCTAACTTGAAACCTGAGCCAGTTCTTCTCAGCCAATTGTGGCTGTGACCTGGAGCTTTGGAGGTTGGACAGCAGGGAAAAACAGAGGTTAAATAAGGAATCTGAAGTCTCCTGCATTTTTCCTCTCCTACTGCCCCCCGCCGCCTCTGCCCCTCGCAAATTGATGCTGGTTAGATTTATATCTATGATAAAAACAAAAGAAAGATTGTTTTGTCATAATACAATGCCAAATTAAGTACATTTCTTAACCCTTGATTTGCTTAATGTTCTTAGCATAAAAAGACATACTTACAAAGCCTTTGACACTAAGAATAGACTTATATGGAAAGATTTTAATTTCTGAAATCCAATGATGTTCTATATTTTCACAAACAATCCAATTCCACATGGAAAATGTAATAAAAATGGCAAGGCATGAGTTACTGTCAGGCTAACAATAGCCATGCTGTAATACACATGGGGTTACTTCTTGACTGCAGCAACGCAGTATACGGTACTGGCATTTTTCTTCCTCCTTCTTCCCAGCTGTGTGTGTAAACTGTGGAGAGTGGAAATCAGACACAGATCAGGAGGGAAGGTGGAACAGGGAGCTGTCAGAGGAGGGTTAGAATGGAATATGAGGAATTATGGGACTGTGACTCTGGGAAGTGAGGTTTGAGTAGAATAATGCCTTTTTTTTTTTTCACTTCACTTCAACACTCATCTTTGGCCAGTGGCGACCATGTGTGTTGTGGTACAGAAGGATGTGAATCTCCTATCTCCCTAAATGCCTATTGTAGTCAGTGTCTAGAACAGCACTCGCTGCAGTGGAAGAAACCACACATTCCCCTCTCAGGTAAAGTAAATGATGCCTCCAATAGTGTTCTGTTGCTGGAATGCTGATACAGCTCACCACTCCATGGTATTCCATTTATCAAAAAGTACTGTCAATACACCTCCTCAGTATATTAACCACCATTCCATTGCACCTGACTTCTACACCTCTGCCAATGCATCTCACTGTTAACCTGGTATTTCCATACAAGGACCCCAGAGCTTTCAAACACTGCTATTTTTCATGCAAGGGCTCTCTGTACACCATTGCCAAAGCGATGCTGTACTGATCTGCAGCACCTATGCTATTCTGATATGGACGGCCCCTTTCACCAACAGCTCTGCCAAACCTGATTCCAAATCTTCTCCATGTTGGTCCTGAGCTTGTTCGTACCTCTGATAATGTACCTCCAGGGTGACCTGTAATCCAATGCCTTTTAGCTATTCGCTCCCCTTCTGATTCACCTTAATCCGAACCTGTAACCCAGTGGTTCTCAACCTTTCCAGAGTACTGTACCCCTTGGAGGAGTCTGATTTGTCATAAAACTACTTGCTTACAAAATCAGACATAAAAATACAAAAGGGTCACAGCACACTATTACTAAAAAATTGCTTCTGTTCTCATTTTTAACATAGAATCATAAAATAAATCAATTGGAAAATAAATATTATACTTCAATTTCAGTGTATGGTATATAGAGTAGTATAAACAAGTCATTGTCTGTATGAAATTTTAGTTTGTACTGACTTCACTAGTGCTTCTTATGTAGCCTGTTGTAAAACTAGGCAAATATCTAGATGACTTGATGTGCCCCCTGGAAGACCGCTACATACCCCCAGAGGTACAAGTACCCCTGGTTGAAACTCACTGCTGTAATCCACTAACATCCTTCTGTTCTAGTACAGCAGTCTTCTTCACCCAGCTCCACCAGTACACCTGAACTCTGATCGACACACCTTTATTCCAGTCTTGATCCACTTAGCACTTTAATTCCTCCTTATTCCTGATCTATAACCTACTACATTCCTACTTTTTCTGTCTGCTGCTCTCAAAGGTTGCCAATTTGCTTCTCAACTGTCATATCCCTGCTGTTTCAGGCCTGGTTTTGCAAATTCCCCTCAAACTTGATCTGTACTTGCCCCAAATATTTCAGCCATGACCCCTTATGCTTCGGACATTGTTGCCGAAGGGTTTCACCCCTAACCTGCAGCTTTCCCCTGTCATTCTAATATTCAGGGGAGACTGAGAACCAGGCATAGGGCAGGCAGGTGCAATACAATCTACCGCCACACAGCTCTGCCAATGCCCTTCATTCTTGATTTGTAGTATCTCTTTTATTTCAGGCCTGGGCATCTCTGAACAGAAACTGCCAATTTTGCTGAAGCTGGTCTGTAGTTTTCTTGGTGTGAACATACATTCACTTGAGACTAGTGATCTCAACTAAGCTTAAACTGCTGTATATTTCTCCTTAACAAGCCAGCATCTATCTTTTGACAAGTGTGCGTGCAGTGGTCCCCAAACAAATCATAATGCCTCCTCTTTGATAGAGTGCCATTCAGCTGGAGGATATAAAGTCCATGTTACTGGGAAAGAGATAATTTATTATTAATAGTGCTCCCGGTCAATAGAGCTTGTGTTAGAATGGTAAAGTAGAACCATTTTACCACCTGTACAGGCTGTGCAGAAGGATTCTCAATTTCTGTCAAAACAATTTTTCACAGCCGGGCCATTGTGAAGATGAACTCTTGAGACGACTGTGAGGATAAGGTTATAGCCCCTTTCCTCGGGAATGTGCCTACTTCAGATTAAACACTTCCGTTAAGGGGACAAATTAGCTCCTCCTCTGCAGTCATGAAGGTCTCCTTTGCTGTGAAAGTATGCAAGTGGGGAGGTCGGCATGGGGAGGCATGATAAGCAATCCATTCCTCAGCAGTGCATACAGAGCAGGGCATGGGGACTAGGCATGAGGTTTCTAAGAACAGGTTAGACCAGGGGTTGGCAACCTTTCAGAAGTGGTATGCCGAGTCTTCATTTATTCACTCTAATTTAAGGTTTCGCATGCCAGTAATACATTTTAATGTTTTTAGAAGATCTCTTTCTATAAGTCTATAATATATAACTAACCTATTGTTGAGGGATAGTTCAGTGGTTTGAGCATTGGCCTGCTAAACCGAAGGTTGTGAGTTCAATCCTTGAGGGGGCCATTTAGGGATCTGGGGCAAAATTGGTACTTGGTCGTGCTAGTGAAGGCAGGGGACTGGACTTGATGACCTTTCAGGGTCCCTTCTAGTTCTATGAGATAGGTATATCTCCATATTTATGATTATGTAAAGTAAATAAGGTTTTTAAAATGTTTAAGAAGCTTCATTTAAAATTAAATTAAAATGCAGAGCCCCCTGGACCAGTAGCCAACACCTGGGCAGTGTGAGTGCCACTGAAAATCAGCTCGCGTGCCACCTTTGGCATGCATGCCATAGGTTGCCTACCCCTGGGTTAGACAAACACCTGTCAGGGGTGGTCTAGGTTAACTTGGTCGTGCCTCAGTGCAGGGAGCTGGACTAGAGGACTTCTCAAGATCTCTTCCAGCCCTACATTTCTATGATTCTGTGAAGGGCTGCTTTAGTTATTAGCCTGAAAGAGCCTCCACAGATGGTTCCAAAAAGGATTCTTCTTCCTGTGGCCCCGCTGCCACGGCCGGCTCCAGGCACCAGCTTAACAAGCAGGTGCTTGGGGCGGCCAAGGGAGAGGGGCGGCACCTGCGGCAATTCGGGGGCGGCAGGTCCCTCACTCCCTCTAGGAGCGAAGGATCTGCCGCTGAACTGCCGCCGCCGATCGCGGCTTTTTTTTTTTTTTCCCAATTGCCGCCCCCGATCACGATCGCGGCTTTTTTTTTTTTTGCTTGGGGTGGCAGAAATGCTGGAGCCAGCCCTGCCCACTGCACATCTGCCTACTTAGTCTGGCTACATGATTTTAGCTGAGCCTTGTCCAGCATCCCTGAACTTTGAGATCTAGCATGAAACTTCCCCAGACTTAAAGCTGGTCCCTGTCTTTGTAATAGATGAAGCCAATATCTCAGATCCACTAACCCACCTGCTTGTCAAATTGTGAATCTCAACTTCTAGTTTTGGGTCCATCTTTGTTTCTACAGTTTTGCTTCCTGAAAAAATGCCCTCATGTGGACTTGAAATCTAGCACGTTGGCTGTATTTTCAGTACCGCAAGTGGTGTAAAGTGTAGGTAGTGCTTGGATGCTGCATTTTGGCTTTGGTGATGGTCTCACCTCTAAACAAAGTAAGGATCAGTTTGCATATTCTGTTCTTTTGGTAATGATGAACCCATTTGGATAAAATAAGAATCTCACAAAATTCAAACCAACTTCCCAAAATAACTTTCAGGTGAGTGTGTTTTTATACATTTCAACTTTAATCTTAAACGGTTTCTGGTGATTTTCCATATCTATGTTATACAGTAAATCCAATGGTGTCCAATAGTCACTCAATGGAAACCAGCTCATGAGCCCCATATTCGTATATATTTGCTTCTCACTGGAAATCAATTGCTCTGGGCAAGTTAAGTTTTTAAATTATTTCAAGCTAAGACTGAAATGAGTTTCTTCACCACAACTTGGCGGTATTCTTTATTATGCATCTCCTCTTTACATTACATTAGGAAATGTAATCCACTCTGCCCACAATGGGTGGGCTGTTGTACCTCTTTATTTAGTGTAGTCCAAAGCCTCCATGAATCACATCGTATTAGACATGTCAGTTCCAATACACATACTGCATGGCTTGCAATTTTCTTCTTCAGTCTTCTCCTAAACTCTTTTGGTCCGGTGCCAGGATGCAAATGAACCCAGTTAAGGAGCAGAAGAGTTATGCCAGCTTTATATGCAATTCCTTCTACCCCTTTTTCCTTTTGAACTTGCTAGTTTTGATTAAAGTAGGGGGAGAATGAGTTCAGTGCTACAAGTACACTAATTCCCTGCCGATTGCTAAAGCTTCATTCAATTCATTGCAAAGCAAAGATACAGAGAGCCTGATGTTCAGAGGGTTTGGGGATATTATAGAGTAAGACAAGGTTGTAAAAATGTAAATGAAAATGACCAGTCTTTGAAACTAAATTATTAAAATGTGGGACTTTCTGCATATCTTTGAGTGGGGGTGTGAGTGTGCATGCGTGCACATACACAGACATATGCACAGCATATAATTCTCCAGTAAATAACTAACAAGAAAATAAACTTAAGAATAGTAGTTGTGTTGTACATTATGACTAAATATCTAACAGGGTTCTGCATTATTTCTATCTTCTATCCATATATACAGTAATAAAATGGTTTTTGTGTATTATGTGCCACTTCCCTCTGCTACAACCCAGTTGTGCATCAGACTCCATATAGTTAATGTAGATTCACAGCCATATTGTGAATATATTGTGCTTTTCTAATTTAAGCCTGATTTGTGCTTATTTTTTTCTGTGCAATTCATCCCCTAATACTGGCCTTCCCAGCTCTCTGGCAGAGAAACAGACCAAACTGCATAGCTTGCTTGATGCCACAGCTACTCTGAGCTTGTGAGGGAGGTAGGGAAGCCTTCCTTCAAAGGTGGCTGTATACACTTCTCCCAAAGAACTGATTCTTAGCCATCTGCCCCCTTCAAGATTGTTCATCCCTGCTTACGAATCATATGGGGCTGACATGATCTGTAAGAATACAGATTCAGGCCTCAAGGATTGACCCTAAATAATTTAAAGTTCACTTTTAAAATTGTTGGAATTAGACATTTTAATGAGCAATAGTTTTCACATGACAGCACTTAAAAACAGCCATGTTGACAGTGGAGAGCAGTAGTTAAGGAAATAGCCCCGTGCACAATGGTAGGGAGGAGTAAAATTTGGCCTAGAACATTGCAGCAAACTTTAATGTGTCATGTGATCTTTCATGTCCACAGAGTAGACAGAGCTATAAGGTATTATCCAAAAGATCCAGACTCTAATCTATCTGCCATGGAAGAATGAAGGGCTGAACATATCCTTCCAGGAGCTGAATGTGTGATTACCATAAAGTCAAGGTATGATGAATCTGAGGCTTAGACAACAGACCTGTTACCTTGAGCTTCTGGTGGACACATAAGAATCTGTCTAGCAGACAGGATTTGCCTCATTCTTAAGATTTGTCCACAACTGAGCTGGGAGGTGTGTTTCCCAGGTCACACAGATGTACCCAGCTCTAAAAACAACAGGATAGCCAGGTAACCAGGATAGCATGGGTGGTGGCTCGAGTTAGCCACTCAACAGGTACCCACACAAGCTGGGAATCGCACCTCCCACCTCAAATGGAGACATACCCTTAGTCAATTTAGACTTTCTGCCATGACTTGTCTTCTCTCTACAGACACCAGAGATGTTTTCAAAATGGGGAAAAAAAGACTTAGCCATCTTATCAAGTTGGAATATCACAAAAACATTGTCGCCTGCTGTAAAATAGAAGGCATAGAGGTTAATAGGCCAGACTGCTGATAAGAGCTGCCAGCAAGAATTCTGTGCTTGGCACAAGCAGCCACAGTCATCTTTTGTTTTATTTGATTTTTTTTAAGGATTGCTTTCAGGACTTTTAGCCTTCAGCACAGGCTTAGGAACTGGAATGAAATGGGGCTGACTTGATGATAATTTAACTATAGAAACAGTGGTTAGATGAATTGATAGTTCACTCTTGGTATCAAAACATTACTAGGTAAGAGTTTTCTTGGTGCTGACTACAGTCATATAAAACATACTGCATTTAGCTGATGGAATATTGTGGTTAATGGATGGAGCATTAAAAAGAGTCATCGATATTTCGCCACCTGTAGAAAGTCATGAAAATGAATGATTAATGACTCTTGCTTTTGTCCTGATGTCTTCAAAAGCACAACATTATTGTGAAAGTTTATTTCAGAGTCTGAATGATATAGCACAAGAGCACAGATTGAATGTAAGGCCCATCATGTATCATATGTGGTCACTGAATTTGAACAACTGTCCTGAGGCTGTAATACTTCAGCTGTTCTGCCTTTGCTTTACAGTGGGCAGTGGATCTGTGGTAGTGGTGGATCCACCAACCCAGCCTCATTTCTTCTCACTCATTACTACTTCTCTGTCCTTTTCTATCCCACCCCCAATACTTTTGTGGGCTTTCCTTCCCATCATCTGTGCAACAGAGCCACATTAATTCTATGGGAGATGTCCATGCCCTCTACGGCATGAGGGGAGATTTGACCCTAAGACAAATAACCATTTATACCATTAAGTGCTGTGGAATGAATTATACTAAATACAAAGTGACAATCGATAGCAAATTGAATCCACAAATCTCTATTGAACATAATTTGAAAGGCACCATCCTGAATCAATCAATCACAGTGTATTTCAGCTTTCATTTGGTGGCATTCCAGCACTTAAAAAAATAAATCATTCACATTATTCAGTAAATACATTTTACTCGCTCTTATTTACCGTTCTTCAGCTGCCTTAGTCAAACAAATTTTCAAGATATTTAGTGAGAAAGCCCTGACCCTCAGCTAAAGAGGCTTAAATTATAAATCATGATAGTTTCTTCTAATGAAATGTAAAAAACCTATGTTAATGCAATCTATGTACTAAAGTCAGGAAATTCAAAGTTATGGTTTCCCCCAGTAACTGTAACACCAGTCTCACATGTAGCATATTTTATTCCTTTACACCTAGTGGTAAGTTTAATAGCAGGATGCTTCCTCTATGTACAATGTAGCCAAGTTACAATTAATGGGGAAAGCATAACTGAAGCTTTCTGTGCCGTTCAAATCTCAGATTGTTATCTTAGGTTAGTTTTAATGTTTATTTTAAGGACAACAAAAAATTAAAAATAAATAGGTTAAAATGGTCCTTCTACTGTCCCCAATGCAGCTGCTTTTTGAAATCACCCAGAATCCACTGCTTTGGGGAACTGTGCCAGGAACAGTGGGATACCTTCCAAGAGGTCACTGTAAGTGAAAAGATTTAGCACAGCACTAGTGTAGACACAGGGTTGCAGTATTCAAAATGTAATTATAAATGGGAAATTGTCATCAAGTGGTATGTTTCTAGTGGGGTCCCACAGGAATCGGTTTCTTGTACCTACGCTATTTATCAATAACCTAGAAGAAAATGTAAACCCATCACTGGTAAAGCTTACAGATGTACCAAAACTTGGTGGAGTGATAAATAATGAAGAGTGGAGGTCACTAAAACAGAGAGATCTGGATCTCTTGGTAAACTGAGTGCAAGAAAACAATATGCATTTTAATATGGTTAAATGTGTACAGCTAGGAACAAAGAATGTAGGTCATACTTACAGAATGGTGGGGACTCCATCATGGAAAGCAGCAACTCAGAAATATATTTGGGGAGGCCTTGTGGATACTCAGTTGAACATGAGCTCCAAGTGTGATGCTGTGGTCAAAAGAGCAAAGCAATCCTGGGATGCATAAATGGGAATCTCTACTACTCGAAAGGATATTTTAATTTTATTTGGCACTGGTGCAACCAATGCTGGAATGCTATGCACGGTTCTGGTGCCCACAATTCAAGAAGGATGTTGATAAATTGGAGAGCGTTCAGAGAAGAGCTAGGAGAATGATTAAAGGATTAGAAAACCAGCTTTATAGTAATAGACTCAAGGAGCTCAATCTGTTTAGTTTAACAACACAAGGGTTAGAATAGAATCATAGAATATTAGGGTTGGAAGAGACCTCAGGAGGTCATCTAGTCCAACCCCCTGCTCAAAGCAGGACCAATCCACAACTAAATCATCCCAGCCAGGGCTTTGTCAAGCCAGGCCTTAAAAACCTCTAAGGATGGAGATTCCACCACCTCCCTAGATAATCCATTCCAGTGCTTCACTATCCTCCTAGTGAAATAGTGTTTCCTAATATCCAACCTAGACCTCCCCCACTGCAACTTGAGACCATTACTTCTTGTTCTGTCATCTGACACCACCGAGAACAGTCTAGCTCCTTCCTCTTTGGAACCCCCCCTTCCAGGTAGTTGAAGGCTGTTATCAAATGCCCCCTCACTCTTCTCTTCTGCAGACTAAATAACCCCAGTTCCCTCAGCCTCTCCTCGTAAGTCATGTGCCCCAGCCCCCTAATCATTTTTGTTGCCCTCCGCTGGACTCTCTCCAATTTGTCCACATCCCTTCTGTAGTGGGGGGACCAAAACTGGACACAGTACTCCAGGTGTGGCCTCACCAGTGC
>NW_020664447.1:37832028-37864677 GCF_002925995.2 Terrapene triunguis
GGGGGGGGGGGCAGAGGGCGGCCAGAGCCCCGGGGGGAGGGCGGCGAGCCCCGGCGGGGGCTCCGCTCTCCCCCCGGCGGCCAGAGCGCAGGGGGCAGGGCGGCGAGAGGGCGGCGAGCCTCGGCCGGGGCTCCGCTCTCCCCCCGGCGGCCAGAGTGCCGGGGGGAGGGCGGCGAGCCCCAGCGGGGGCTCCGCTCTCCCCCCAGCGGCCGGGGGGAGGGTGGCCGGAGCCCTGGGAGGAGGGCGGCGAGCCCCGGCGGGGGCTCCGCTCTCCCCTCGGTGGCCGGGGGAGGGCGCCGGGGGGGAGGGCGGCGGACCCGGCCGTGGCCCCACTCTCCCTGGCGGCTGGAGCGCCGCGCCGCCCCCCTCCAGGTGCCGCCCCAAGCACAAGCTTGGTGGGCTGGTGCCTGGAGCCGGCCCTGACGAGGGCACACTGCTGACTCATATCCAGCTTCTTGTCCAGTGTAATCCCCAGGTCCTTTTATGCAGAACTGCTGCTTAGCCAGTCAGTCCCCAGCCTGTAGCGGTGCATGGGATTCTTCCTTCCTAAATGCAAGACTCTGAACTTGTCCTTGTTGAACCTCATCAGATTTCTTTTGGCCCAATCCAATGGCTGGAAGTTGAAGCTAGACAAATTCAGACTGGAAATAAGGCATAAATTTTTAACAGTGAGAGTAATTAACCACTGGAACAATTTACCAGGGGTCATGGTGGATTCTTCATCACTGATAATTTTTAAATCAAGATTGGATCTTTCTAAAAGTTCTGTTCTAGGAATTACTTTGTGGAAGTTCTATGGCCTGTGTTACACAAGAGGTCAGACTGGATGATCAAAATGTTCCCTTCTGACTTTGACTCTCAGATTCCAGTACACAAATCAACATAGCCAGTGTAGACACACTGAACTGTCTGTGCTTAACCAGTTCAATTAGGAACAAATCAGTTATACCACAGTGCCTAGGATCCCTATAGACTTGGCCATGGTCTTTCAGTGTAGACAAGACATGAATTTCATATGTAAAAGAAAAGCAGAAAAAAAAGTTCCAGCCTTTTATATATATAATAAAGAAGCAAAAATGGACAGAAGACCAATTTTATTGAAAAATGTACATAATGGTATATATTTTTCTTTAACTGATAAATCCTTTATTCTAAGTGCAGTGTGAATTAAGGAGCTTGGATATTTTAGTTGTATGATTCACTACCATATGCAGGAGAAAAACTATATATTTTTTGTTCTGCAGAGAAATACAACTAAACTTTTCAGTTAATTCCTATGTGATCCCTGCTTCTGCTGCAGGAAGAGGATATCTGGCATGACATCGCTTGTGTCTACCTCAGTATTATAGTCATATACTGAACAGGAAATTTCTAGGAGCAGATCCTTCTACAGTATGAGCTCGGCTTCACAATGTATAATTCTTAAAACTGAGAAACTAAACAAATGAGTTTTAAAAAGAAGCCTAACTGAAAATCCCAAGCATGTTCACTTTTAAATCATAATTCCAAAATCACATGAACTTGAAGAGAAAAGTAATATTTTTCTTTTACCAATAAAAAGTTAGATATCCAATTATTTTATCCGTATAGTCTTGTGTTGCACTTTAGTGTCCTATGGTTTTGGTTTTACATCTATTGGGGATTGGATGATTCCACTTCTCTTTAAATAATCAGATACGAAGACTATTGGTATCTGGTCAATACCAAATCATAATTCAGATGCTAATAGTCATTATGAAGGCAGGCACAATTTGGATGGAAGGAGCAATATCAGCAGGAGGGGGATTCTTGAGCAATGGAGATGGGATCAAGGGTGGAAGGGTAAGGGAATGGGACTCAGCACAGGCTTTGGCTGTCATGAGGCACCACAGCAGAATGGGGAGTGAAGTTCAGTTATACTTGGCCTTCACTGGATGATGACCCACAATTTTAAGTATCACTATTGTGGCTATGAGCAAAACATTCTGATTTGGGGTATTTGTTACATTTCTATAGTAAATTGCCTGTCTTTCCAGGAGTTGTATGAGAGGGATACGGCAGGAATTAACCTCAGCGTTGGGAACTGGGGATAGAAGCACAAGCCATTTGTAATTCAAATAGCCCTGCTTTCATGGCTTAAAGTTAGCAACACTAAAATCTGAACATTGACAATTGCAGGCTCTGCAGTAACCACTAAAATAAATACTTAGAATAGGAGACGCCCCAGAACCACAGTCACTGCAGAATGACAAAGGCTGGGTTTTTAATGGGGCCTGCTATTCTTGTGTATTTGGAGCTCTTTGGGTGCAAGGTCCTCTGGCAGTATTTTTCCCCCCATCACTTTCCATACCTAGGCCTAGTGCCCCAGGATCTGGTTTTGCACATGTAAATTTTCCAATATATACAATTATTTGGGTTAGGCATATTTAGTGACAGAAATGACTTGCACATATAGCTTGCTTAACTGAAATAAAAACCCCTCTTTGTGTGGCATGCAGTTGGGGCCAAAACAGAACTGAGAGACATGGAAGAAATTTTGTCAGATAGTTCACAAATCCTAATAGACTCTGAACTGATTTAGTATATTTGGGTATGGACATCTGCTCTACTGCTTTTACCTTTTCAGCGTCAGGTCATAGCCCTTGAGACGTTAGATAAGAGTCCCACGTGTGGTATTTTAGTCTATTGCAATTTCATCTTGTTTTTGTTTAATTTTAAATTTACTTGCATGGCTCTTTCTAGTAGACAGATGAGGTTGTGGTCATGGTCTGCCACAGCTTCTGCCATGCTGTCTCCACATCCATACATCAAAATGTCATCAGGCGTGAGGCCGATCCCTGTGAGTCCTGTTAGTATGTCTGTCTTCTGGCATTGATATTCTTCCACTGCATGTTTAATCCCAAACAGCTTTCTCAACCACATGTATCTACATACTGGTGTCCAAAATGTGGGGAGGTAGCTGCTTTCATTATCCAGTAGCATATGCTAATATCCATCCATGGCATCAAATATTGCGAATATTTTTGCTTTTGCCAAGTCAGGAGGTAATTTTTCAATTGTAAACACTTGGTAGTGAGCTCTTTTTAGTGCTTTGTTTGCATTGTTAGGTCTGTGCAAATGTACAGCTTGACTGGCTCCTCAATGGTTAAAACACTGCTTATCCAGCTTGTGGGCTCTGTCACTTTAGCAATGATGACTTTTCCCATTTGGCTTTATTGTTCTCATTTTTTTTCTTATTGCAAAGCGTGCTATGCAAGGCAGATGCTACACTGGATAAATCATTTTATCTATTTTCAGGTGTAATATTTACGGAAAACATGCCAGTCCTTGGCAATCTTGTAACAGCTGCGCTGCAGGGGTGCCACAGTGCAGTGTTTGCTTTGGATATGTTTCTTGTTGTGCTTGTGTGTCTGTTGAATGAGTCCCTTTCCACAGGGTTAGTTTCAGGGCAACTGTACTAGTATTCCCCCTCTGTGGTCCAACAAGGGCACCCACTTAAAGGTTTCCAACGCCCAGCCATCACCTTTTCCAGGCACAGACCTGCATCTGACTACCTTCTGACCAGGTTTTTTTAAGGCTGCATAGTCTCCTGCCTTACACTGTGCTATTCCCACCATGTTAGACTATCTAAACAGGCAGTGCCTGTACTTTGCTTCCTCTCTGAGGCTATGACCAGTGTATTGCTCACAGTTATAAGTTACCACACAGCTCCTTCTAAGCAAGCACATTTTTTTCTTAAGGTAAAAACATTATAGAGAAAGTATATTAAAAGAATAAAAGTTCCTATATGCTTGCTAACAGCTTACCAAAGGTCACCCATCAGTCTTATGGGACCTTAGCAGTTCAAGTCCTTCCAACTCTTCTGAAAGGACTGCTCCTCCCATCCTTTGGACAGAAAGTCCCATCCATTTGCTGGATCGGGAAAGAAGGCCCTGAGCCAGGCTATTTATCCAAACATCCTGTCTTTGTCTGTTGGTCTCTGGGAAATCCAGTTTGAGTTAGTATATGTAGGAAACCTCCCCAGAAGGGGATACCTCTCTGAGGGGTTACAAGTTGGCTGACTTGCCTTAATCACCACCACCTCTTTTTACTTCCTGGAGGAGCTGTGGTAGCCTTTCCCCTGGGGAGTAGAACATAATCATACATAAATCATTCATTTAGAGCAGTGGACCCCAAAGAGAATGCATAGCATTGCAATATCTCTCACCTCTTCCTCCCTAGAGAGGTTACATACATCTAATACCACAAGTTCTTTCAAGGATATAGCAGGAAATTGCCATAACTGTCACAGTTATTATCACTAGGTGCATGAATTCATTTGTTTTGAAAGCAGTCATTTCTGTGGTGTTTGTACCACCTGAAACTTCAGCCTGTGTTCTTTACCATGGTATTCTGGTTGCAGTTTACATTGTGCTTGTGGTATTATGATCGTGCCATCATATACTTTTAATTTGGCTTTGCTTGGTTGCAATTTTGCTTTCTTCTCTTGCATAATGCTGAGGAAGCCTTTGTAGCCTCGCACGTTCACTGATGCCCCACTGTCTATTAGCACTCAATTTCCTGTTTGTTTGCCTGCTGCTGCCCTCTCCTTGCATCTGGTGCTAGTTTGAGCTTTACAAATGATTTAGGCTTGCTGTTTCCCACTGCATTAATGTCACATACATACAAATCTCATCCTGAGTCACAGTTAGTTTCCTCAGTATTTTCCTTTTTTCCTTGTCTACAAGCTTTGGTATAACAATTTCTCTTGCCAAAATTATTACTCCCCATATATAGGGCATTTTCCATTGTCATGTTTTTCTCCTCTTACTAACAGGTCTTTCTTTGCATTTTGTTTCTCCTCTGTTTTGTATTTGGCCATTTGTTTTTGCATGTATTTTGGTGTATTTTTTTCCTTGTATTTTCATGCTTTCCCTGTGCTCCTTGGTGAATGATCTGTGTCCATTTCACTAATGCTCTGCATTTGGTTGTGAACTTATTTACCTAGCATTGCACATGTCTATAGCCCTTTGTACAGTTAGTGGGGGCTCCCTGAGCTTTCTCATTTTTCCTCCTGCATGTTTCATCCATATTACTAATCTATCATGAATTAGTTCATCTTTTAAGATTTGATAATTGCACGAGTCAGCCATTTTGCATAGTTTGGCAATCTACTGATCTATTGCTTCTCCAGATTTTTTATAACACTTGTTGAAGAGAGAGAGATCTTTTATATATGACATCTTTTGTGGGTTGAAAATGCTTTTGGAATGCTTCTAAGACTTTACCTGGGCCCTCCCGATCTGCTACTGACATATCTAGATGCTGTTGGAGCACATAAGAGCCTTTCTCCATTTCATCTAATGGTATGGCTGGTGTTACTTAGTTTTCCTTTTAATGCAGCCCCATTGCAATTTTGTAGTTTACCCATTGTGATCTGAAGAATGTAAGTTGCTAAACACATCCCCTTTCATGTCTATCTGATATGCTGTCAGGATTGTTTTCTCCTTGGTTTTTGGTCAATTTTTTAAAATTTTTGCTTTTTTGGTGGGGGGTGGGGAATGTGGAAGAACGACAGTATTCTTAGTTTCTGATTTCACTCACCTGCAGAACCAGCTCACTTCTGTGTGCAAGCATGAAGAAAAAACTAAGACAATGAAACGTTCCAGCTTTATTCCTTCCTCGCTCATCAAGCACTTCCTGAAAGTAAAGTTCTCCAGGTTCTTAGACATATTCTAACCCCCCTCCCATTGGGAAGCTAGTTACCATAACAGAAGTAAAGCTGGGCGAGAGCTAGGCTATCTAATGCTGTCAGTGCAATAAAGTGCTAGCACTATTATCCATGGTGATTTCTTTGCTGTATCTGATCAGCCTGCGCTTTTGAGTCCTATGTGAGCTAGTTTTGGATGTAACTTCTAAATAGGTGTCTGGGTCCTGTTTGACATGCTTCCAAATCTGGATTCCATCTATGATGTTTTTGAATCCCTACGTAGTTCAAAATCTGCCAATTGTTTTCCTTAAATAATTTCATTCTGAACTGTGCATTAAAGTGTATTGCATCTAGTATAATTACACCTGCAGCAGACCTGGGGCACTTGTAGGGGATCAGGAGATGTAAATCTCACAAGATTTTGCACTAGCCATTGTATTTTTTAACTGAATCATTGAAGTTTGGATTCAGACCTCTGTCATGGCAGGCTCCTCTAGCTCAGCTCTTGTGCATGCTCTCTGGATTATTTGTGTCACTCTAACCACAACCCCGGCAGCAATTGCTCTTTATGACACAGATCCCTCTAGTCCTTGTCTTTCAACTAGACTAGACCGCCTGCCCCCTTGTCAACTCTCCTTTCAAGTGTGAAGGCTCTGTTCTCTGATGAACTGTGCAAATTTCTTCCAAACAGTCTCAGACTCTTGACGTTCATTCCTGCAACACAAGTGTATTAAGAAAAAGAAGAAGAATGCAAATCAAAAGAAAATAAATGATACATAAGCAGATCAATGTTTAACTCAGTACAAATCAATCTAGAGAGGTACAGGTAGGTAAAGAAAAGAAATGTGAAAACAAAGTTAGTGTGCTGGGCACCGCTCATGGTCTGTCAGTCTGATGGTGGCTATTGTTAATCATAGAATCATAGAATATCAGGGTTGGAGGGGACCTCAGGAGGTCATCTAGCCCAACCCCCTGCTCAAAGCAGGACCAATTCCCAACTAAATCATCCCAGCCAGGGCTTAATAAGATGGGATTCAGCCTGCCAGTCCTCTGCTAGTCCCCATCCAGTTTAAAGAGTGTATTTAGAGCACACCATCCCCTTACGGGCCATACAAGTGTAGTTGCTTCCATCCTTGGATCCTTGATCTAGGCTTTCTTTGTTTGTTAACCCTTTCTATGGGGAGAGAATATTGAGTATTTATATCAATAGCTCATAATATGCATTTCATTAGCATCTTTACCAAAATAGTGCTTTAGATGAAAAAACTTCTAGCTAGCTGCCCCTGGCCTCTGTGCCTTTCCTGCAGTAATTTCAGTCTTTGCATCCTTACCTTCCAGGACCTGCACAACTCCATGTCTGCCCACATCTCAGTACTCATTTAATTCTGTTCCCCTTATGGCACTCTTTATAATCCTCTCTGCTTTGTCTCCTCCTGACACCCTCAGCTTCATACTTTCTTCCATGCTGCCTTCTTATACTTGGTATAGCTTCCCACAATCTGTGTGTGTTGCACCTTGCTGCTTCTCCTCAAAACCCTATGTGGATGTCACCACAAAGGTCTTCATAACTTCCCATGTATTCACTGTTTTTCTAGTTATTGTATTTGTCTGGGTGAGATTTTGAGTTTTTCAGCATCTCTTTTAATATGTGTTGTTAAAGCACCATGCCCATTCATAGTGCTATAAATATATAATAGTAATAATAAAAGGTACATGCGTGAGAGGGAGCCTGCAAACATACCTTTTTAAAAGTAAATTGGCTATCATTTACTTTTTATTTATAAATTTAAATTAGCATAAAAAGAGATGCCTTTATACAAGTGCACTGTCAACAATACTTTTCATTTATGTAGCACCTTTCCTCCATAAGTGAGTTGGTAAGTTTTATCCCCACTTCACTAATGGGGAAGGTAAGGCACACAGGGTTAAGTACCTGGCCTAGGGTTACATACACAGTTAATTGTAACCTTCTATCTATATACTTCTATGGCCTCCTTCACCATAGAATCCAAGTGGTTCACAGTAGCACTGTGAGGTAAGGAAGTTTTATCTCCATTTACAGATGGGTAACAGAGGTAGAGGAAAAATAGAAGTGACTTGCCCACTGTTACATATTTATATATAAACTACTTTTTACTCCTGTTATCTCTGCAAAGCCAGGGCAGCTAAGAGAAAGTAAGTTGGATTCTGGTCCTAATTTTGTATTGCCTTTACCCACTTCAGCAAAATGCCACCCACTTGCATCAATCGGTGGTGGAACTTGATACCGTCAGCAGTGAAAGGGGAACAATCCCAGTAGCAAGGGGGGGAGACGCTCGCCAAAAGCCAATAGGTATCTCCTCGTGAGAGTCTCTGGCACCCATTGGCCATCTGGAGGAGAGAGGGGCTGATTAGCCAGCATTCCTCTGCTCCCAGGATATAGCCCAGTGCAGGGGCCGTGTGGAGCCTCTTTCAGCTCTGTTCTAGCAGCCCGCCATACCCACTCAAACAAGGAGTGGGAACTCAGCCTGACAGATGCTGCAGCTCTAGCCAATCTAGCCAAGGGGTCAAGAAGGATTTTTTTCTCCCATAGGCCAATTGGCAGAAGACCAGGCCGTTTTTTGCCTCCCTCGCAGCACCTGCAAGCCACAGTGGGTTGAGTAGGAATGCACCTAGTACCTGACTGAGGTACAGGGGTGGAGCTGTTTATTTGTCACAACTTGCAGCCGGTTTCCAGTGCGGCTAAGAGAATAAAATGAACAGTTCTCAGAGGGAAAAGACTTGGGATTTTGGTGCTGGGCCTTGGGCTCATGCCGGACCCTCTGTCCACCTCATGGTGGGGAGTGTGCAAGGTCTTAGAGAGCTGAGTCCTATGGAGTAGACTGAGGAGTGCCTACCCCATCTTATGGGTTATATGGTAAGGAGCCTTGGTACCCCTGCCCTGGAACCAATTAAATACCTGGTATAGGAGAGTATGTGTGATGGGCAAGTAGCGCCCCTAGCTTGTGTTAACGATTAATAAAAGTTGCAGCCTGCTGCTTAATTCCATGCATTTGTCTTTTCTCATTTTGCCACCGAGTCCACATCAGACACTTACCTATGTGTTTAAAGTTAAGCATGTGCTTAAGTGACTTGCTGAAATGGGGCTTATGTTCCTAATCAGTGACACCTAAGCAAACCCTCTGAAGGCCATGCTCTTGCACCCAAGGATGTAATTGGAAGGTGATGGCATTACACAAACATAACTTGAAGATCACCAAGTCATTTTCACTGTTGTGACTAGGCACACACTTCCTTTCCAGCTAAAGGCTAGCTCATTAACCCAGCTCCCACCTAGCCAAAGCACCTGGAGATATTGCATCTCATTTTCCTTTCACTCTCACCAGTGTCACTCTGATTTCCGTGGAGTTACTCCTGAATTCCACTTGAAGATTCTTGATACAAACTGTATCACTCCATTGCTGTGTTTTAGGCTCTGGGAAGAAACTTTCTCCATTTGTTTGTCTGCTGTTAACTTGCACATTAATTAAACATAACTTGAGTGATGTTGAAAACATTCTAATGCTCCAAGCCAGCACAAGTGTAGTCAACCTCCATTATCTTGCACCCACACAGGCACCTGATCCACTTTTTTAATAGATGCTCTCTAATGAGCTCAGAGTTAAACTCTCTACTTACTGCTGAGAATTCCTTTTTTGGTGTGGTTTGGAACAGAGACTCCTTGTTTTCCCCTCCCTGTGCATGCACAACCTCTATAATAATGCTTCTTAATTGCAGTCATGCTTACTAGGGAGGTCAGAGCTCATCAAATACAGCATCTGCACCCCATTCCTGGTGCTCAGTTTGATTTCTCTTGACTTCAGCAAAGGCTTTGGCTTCACAGACCAGAAGTGATTTTTCTTTTTTGCCTTGCATCACATGAACAGAATCCAATCAAAAGGCAGAAGTTCCTGAACTGATGACCCTGAACAGTTGATCCAGGGCTTGAAACAGAAGCTGGAATAGCTAAATTAGTCTTTTCAGCCACTTTGCTAGCTTTTCTCAATTAAGGGGAACTAACATCTGCTCTTTAGCTATGACCTTGGCTAGTATATAATGCCTAATTAGTCGGAGTAAATTCCTTCAACTCTTAGATGACCACCTCTGACAGAATGCTCAGTGAGATCGTTGCCTGAAGCATTCATCCTGCTTTGTCCCACTATCCAGAAATTTGATTTTTAAGCAGTATTACTGAATTACATTGTCCTTTTTCTCTAAGCACTAATGAAATCCCATTCCATGCTACTGTATAACCCTGAAATGTAACTGCATTTTCTTGTACACCTCATCATTTTTGTTATTAATAATAATGGACCTAGTGGTGTAGGAAGTTGTTTCCTGGCATTATTTTACCCTCTCTTATAAGAGCTATAAAATAGGGAATACTTAAAGCATTTGAGTCTAAGTGTTATAATGGAGCAGATCATGGCTTTCTATGGAACCCTCAAGAGGGACTTTGGGGAGAGGGAGACTCCAAGTGGGTTCTGCCCATGGTGCTTCCTTCTTTCCTTCAATTCTGGGGTGGAATTTCACCTTATGAGAGAAGGAGCCAACCCCCAAGCACCACAGAGATTCTACTGGGCACACAGGGCCCTCTGGAGAGTGATTCCATGCCCCAGTGGTGATGTTGGCACTCTGGCAGGGCAGCTTCAAATGGAGCCTTGCTGCTATGGATTTCAACACAGTCAGCTGCCCTTGGGACCACTACAAAGGAGGATTATACTATGCAGGGGACTCCCCACAAAAGGGAATTAGCCTGGAGACTCCCTGACAACCTTGGAGAGGCAGAAGCTGATGCACATCACCTCCTGCTTCTTCCTTCCTCCTAGCAATGTACAGATCTTGTGGGGCAATCCACACTGATGAGAGAGAAGAAAAGATGGATTGGACATGAGATTTTAAGTTAAATAGAGTCAATGAGGTGGGAAGATTTGGTAAGAATGTTCCAGGAAGTGTGATCTGCAGAGAGGAATATTCTTGCACCAACAGCACCAAGACTGTGGCCTTGTGTTTGTTTTCAGTTGTATTTTAATTGTAACTTTCAAGTGTGTAAACCAGATATTGTTACAGTGAAAAAGACAAAAGGCATGTGGGGAAATCATTTGAAACCAGATTAGAATGCTCCCAGCTTTTATATTTGTCTGTCACATACAGAGGTATGCTGCCATGGAGGTGGAGTTTAGTGTTTGACATAAAGGACACTATGAAGGAGCAGAAAGAATGCTGCCAGGCACAGTAGGGGTTAAAGAAAACCTGTGGGCTCAGCTAGCCCTGCCCTGTTATACCTGCAGCCAATGCCAGGCCTGGAGGTGGGAGAAAAGAAGGGAGCCTGGCTCAGTCAGGGGCTGACTGGCAAAGAGGCAGATGCTCTCTGTATGCCTGCCTGAAAGCACAGACCAGCCTGCCAACGCAGCCACTGGATGCAAGTAAGTCTTCCCCTGCCAAGGGGAACCTGCAGACAAGCCCCAACTGTGGGGAAACTGGACTAGCGGGGCCATGCCCCAAACTAAAAGGACTTGCATAGGGAGCAGCTCCGGAAAACAGGTCCTGAACCCCTCCTCATGGCTGGGAGAAAGGTCCATCTCCCCTGTTTAGGGATGAGCAACACAGGACCCTGGGCCAGGACCTGAGGGAGAAGAAGAGGTCAGGTCCCCCTTCGGCCCCCCCATAACCAACGATTTCGCTACTAGGCTGCCCGGCCACTGACGGCCCTATCACAGGCACTCATTCAGATATTTTAAACATCAGTTCTTTTTCAATGTAATTAGTGGTAATCAAGTGGCTAACAGTCATTTTGAGACAGAAGACATTGGTTCAGAAAACACTGTCACACCAACAGCCAAAGCTAATGTGATCATCTCTTCTTGTGCTCCTGTGCAATATGGCATGGAGAACAAGTTCTTTCAGGCAGAAAGATCTCCGTGCTGGTAACAGTTGAGCCTGCTGGGGAACCAGGACATTCATCCCTTTACTACAGTCCTGGCTCGAGAACATCTAGGTCCTGGCTGGGGAACACGTAGGTTCCTTTCCTTCCTATTTAAATCAAACAATCCAACCATTATTTCCCTAAAACTTCCTCCCTTTCCTATCTCCACACACTGGTCCTGGACATACATTATCTATTCTGCTATAATGATCTGGTCCACTGACTGTCTGCTCTCACTGCCTTTTCTCCCCCTCCCCTTGGACTGCACTGGAGTCACACAGCACAGTTTCACCCCTTTCACTTTGGAGTGATCATGCCAATATGGTAGTAATAGAAAATATTTCTTGCTAATGGTCTTGGGGATATAAAAATAGACATGAAAGGTTTAAAAATAGATCTAAAAACATGAATGGCTTAATCTACAGTTTACAGTGGTTTAAGGTTGGTCATACTTGGAGCTTAACAAAAGCTCTGTCCCTCTAATTGTCCCTCTAAAAGGCAAGTTCATACAGACAAGAAATCATATGCTAATCAGTAGTCAGCCAGTTTTGATCCATCTAATTGGTTATTACAGAAATAAATCTCTAGCTGCAATACTAGAAGGTTGATGTGAGCAGCATTGCTTTTGTCTATTTTCATAGCATATGAACTAAACTATCCCAAGGTTTTCAGGGGGTTAAATATATATTTACCACTGAAAATGTGACTGGACAAAATAAGGGTGGTCTTACAGCAATCCTCATCTGTTTGATAAAAAGTTGACTGGTAATTTGCAAGGGGAAAAGGAATAACATCATGGAGTATAATCTGGGACTAGCTGCAGGCTCAAGGAAGAGGTGATTGCTTGTGAGAGGGTTTAAGATCTTATAATGTATGGACAAATACCCCCTGGTAAGTCTTATGAGTTTTGTACTGGGAGCTAAGTTCTCTCTAAGCTGCACAGCAGCGCAGCAGGCTATCAAGGACCACGCAAGCAGGGAGAGGTGCCTCTCCCTGCCCAGCCCCGCCGTTGCTAGGGAGAGGCACCTCTCCCCTGGCCCTGGGCTGCTGTGGTGAGAGAGGCCTGGGGGAATTCCTCTCTTTCCCCCCACAGCCCCGGGGCAGCCTGCACTCCAAACCCCTTATCCCCAGCCTGCACCTCCAGCTGGAGCTCTCACCCCCCCACACACACCCCAACCCTCTGTCCCAGCCTCGAGCCCTCTCCCACACTCCGAACCCCTCTGCTCAACCCCTGCCACGCATCACCTCCATATTGTTGCACATAACAAAATTCATTCCACACATGGATGTAAAAAATTAGAGGGAACATTGACTGGGAGTTCAGTGTGTGTGTGAGATGATCCAGAAATGGATGGATATATTTATTTATATTCAGATAAATACTGTAGAAGCACAGCATAAATACAGTAAATCACATGAACTGCATATATAATAAGTAGATATTGACTACTGTTGAAGTGCACATCAAGACTTATTGGTCATTGAGAGGTAAATATTGAATGAAGCAAAGCTTCTATATTTACCTTGAGGGATAATAAATTTTGATGTGTGCCAAAACTTAGTGTCCTTTACCCTGACAGTCTATTGGAAGCTCCTTAACTGAGGGCACTGAGATACAATAGGAAGTATATCATTATGGCCTTTCTTGACCATCGCTGTAATACAAGAGTAACAGCTCTAATTTCCAAAGTCTTTTCTTTTTGTTTTCTCAGTGTAAACATTGGGATGGATTACGTGGGGGCAGTTGGAAACATTTTAAAAAATGCCTAAGTGACTTGGGGTCAGATTTTTAAAGGTATTTACATACTAAAAATGCAGACTGGCACTTAGGTACATCTGAACATCATACTAGGTGCCTAATTCCCATTGGTGTCAATGGGATTTAGGCATGTAGATGTCTGAGGATCTGAGTTCTAAATACTTGTCATTTTGAGAATGAGTTTTAGGCTCCTGAGTCACTTAGGAGCTTTTGAAACTTTTAGCCAGTATCTCCTTTTTGTTGTTCCATTGCCTAGTCAGGCGCATGTAAAGGATGTCCCCAGGGCACTGCAGCTAGGAGAGCAGTACTGTTTTGAACAATCAAGACATATGATAAATAGCTCTGGGGGAGGTTTTCAAATATGTACAAATGACAGTGTCAATTGGGCTGCCCCTCTGAGGGCGTAGGCACCCAGCCTGCCTTTGACTGGCTCGAAGGAGAATAAGCCAATCCAGATCAACCTGTGGGTAGTTATTTGGATAAGCAGCTGAGGAGCAGATAATTAGGTAAGGAGACATGGGCCTAATAAAGGCTTATGAGTGCTCAGGTAGGAGGCCCTAGAACAGAGAGAGGAAGTTCCTGTGTAGGAAGCTACTCCAAAGGGTGCAGGGAGAGGAACAGCCTCCAGAATACAAAGAGAGAACATTCCAGAGGAAAGAAACCACAAAGCTCTCCAGGCAGGGAGGGCCTGAGAGAGACCCTGAGTTAGCAGGGGAGAGACTTCAGAACTCCATGTGGTGGAGAAGCCTGGGGACTTAGAGCAGAAGAAAGCTGGTTTACATGCCATGTTTGGCAATTGATTAAATAAACTAGATCCCTGCAGGGCATTGTTCACTGCATACAAGACTCATTTAACTTATTGAAAGCCCACTTAATGGAACTGACAGAGATGTAACCATTTGTCCTTTTACACGTATTGGGGAAGAGTTTTGTTTAAAGTAGAGAGATGAAGACAACTAAGAAAGGGAAACAGGGAAAGGACTGAATTTATTTTACTTACTGGAATCATTGCTTTAGAATACAAAATTATAGACCGCACACAAGCATCCAACAATTTTGTCTCATAAAAGGGAGCAATCTAAAGCAGCATAAACTACATAATCACTCTACAATATGTTTTTTTAATCAGACGTGAATTTAATAACCAAATGTTAAAATTTCTTCACCTTAGAAGACATTTCTAGTTGAAACTAAGCCAACAGAGAACCCATCAGTCTCTAGCTCCTGATAGCCACTGATTATTCTTCCTGCAAAGAGATAAAAACAAGATGATAAAAAATACTCCTAATGTTTTTGCTATAGATCAACTTTTCTTATCCCCTTTAAATTCGAATGAAGCAATTAGGCCCCATCAGCAATATGGCTGTTTTCATTAAAATGCAATTTGGCAGGGTATGCCATGCATTTGTGTGGACCTTTCAGAATCCTCAGGGAAGATTTCATCATAAATCAAATCAGTTTGCTTTAAAAGGAATAGTTTCTTCCCTGATACCAAAGCTTAACACAACAACTACACCTCTACCTCAATATAACGCTGTCCTCGGGAGCCAAAAAATCTTACCGCGTTATAGGTGAAACCGTGTTATATCGAACTTGCTTTGATCCACTGGAGTGCGCAGCCCCGCGCTCCGGAGCACTGCTTTACTGTGTTATATCCGAATTCGTGTTATATTGGGTCGCGTTATATCGAGGTAGCGGTGTACTGCCCAATTAGAACAGCTCAGCATGGGTATGTGTTAAACTGTTCACTGAGCTAATTGCACAACTGTAGTACTGGGGCATGCAGTCAATACTAGAAAGGTGGACAATGGGGTCACAAAGTGGCTCAGGTAGGTAATAACCAGTTAGGTGCTTATGGATGCACAGCAGCTGTTTCAAAGCTGCATTCCTACTGCTCTTGTGCTGTACATTCTTCTTTTCTGTCACCACCCTGATTCCTGGACTGTGCCCCATGCCCAGCCTGACTGCAAATCTTAAGAACAGACCATTTTCTAAGAGTTTAAATTTCAAAGGAGTCACAGAACATATGTGGGGCTTTAAAGTTTTGCATTTTAAGTCTAAATAATTGGAAAATCTGTTCTCCTTCATTGACTGCTAAGATACTGGTATGCAGAGTTCTGTGTTTCCCATGCACCACTTGATGGGTTCACAGTTCCCTAACCAGAGCAAGAACAGAGGAACTATTCATAGATGCCAGAATGAAGCATTACATCATTTAAGCTGTATATCACAGGCCATTATATTTCACCTGTATTGAGCCCAGTAGTCTCTGGCTAAATTAGATCTTCCAGAAGGGTATCTAGTTTTGATTTGAAGATGTTAATAAATGGAGAATCCAGCACTTCCCTTGGTGGTTTGTTCCAATGGTTAATCACCCCGGCCGCTAAAAAATTGTGCTTTAGCTCCAATTTGAATTTAACAAATATGTTGTGTTTTTACAATTGTACTTGCTATGTTTAAATCTACATATTTAGGACCCAATCCTATGAGGTACAAAGTGACACTTGTCAGGTACCTTCAAGAATATATGCATTTTTGTCTTTTTTTTTTTTTCCCTCTAGGCATTTACTATGTTCTTCATCATCATATTTAAATGCTTATTGACTTCGGTGCTTTGTGACTTGCAGGATCAGGCCCTAAAAGAGGAGGCAGTGTTTTAATGGGCTGAGTTGCAGGGTAGGAAGCAAGGCATTTCTCAGTTCTAATTCTGGCTGGGCCACAAGTAGGCTGAGGTCATCACAGCTGGTACCATTTTCAGAACAAATGGCATGTGCAAAAAGCTTTATTTGTGGTTATTAACTTTAACAGTCAAGTTCAAAATGATTCATTCCTCACTGGCAGGTAAGGACACTACATCTCCTTTGTGCTCTGGTAGCTCTAGTAATTGATATATACTGGCTGTTATCAATGTAGTAAGTACCATAGGTACATAAACAAGCCATAGAGAGAGGATAAGGTACATACTGATTAAGAATCACCATTAGATAGGATGGTGTAAACAGACAGTCTGTGTGGATCATTGATTTCTCTGAACCCAATAATCTCAGTAGGAGTCTTTTTTAAAAAGAGTTTTGTGCTGTTTTTTATTTTCCTGTAATGGTTTAGCAGTTGTAGTTTTAGTCTATTTTAAGGGGAGAGTGAAAACAAACAAAATGGCCAAAGTCATCTCTGGTATAATTCCACCGAGTTTACTCAGTGACTGGCCCAGGTGAAATATTTTCCCCCAGGAAGAGGAGTCCCCTGCATTTTAAAGCACTATGGATCTCTCCCCTCCACCTATGCATATCCACCAGCGTTATAGTTCCTCTTCTTAATGTCCTCTATCAGTTCTCCTGGTGGGTGGTGAAGCGGTGACACTCACACTACAGCTAATTTCAAAAAATTAAGTTGTTTAGTGCTTTAGTTTATACTTAGCACTTGTATATTGTACTTCATCTCTTCAAAATGCTCAACAAACATTACAGTGAACAGTAAAGCAAGTCTAATGGCAGCTTAAAACAGATTACAGCACAAGATGTGAAAACAGCTGAAGACTTCCCAAGTGTGGTAAGCAGGGGTGAAAGTAACATTAAGCACTTACTGGAAGAAGCGTGGCCTAGGGTGGAAGGGGCGGGGCTGGGAGGAGTCATCGTTCCCCAGCCAGCCCATCCACACTGCCTGCCTGCCCCGCCCCACCCAGGGGCTCCAGCAGCTATTTGAAGGGCCTGGGGCTCTGCTCGGGGCAGCTGCTCCTTTTGTTCCCTCCTCCCCCCATCGCAGCCCAGGGGGGACAAAAGGGGCAACGACGTTAAAGCGCTGCTACGGCAGTACTTTAAGCAGGGTCCTTTGCCGAGGCAGCGCTTTAACATCCGCTGAGTACGGGCCAGTACCGGCGGCCACTTTTTACTGGTACGCCATACCGGCCCATACCGGCTTACTTTCACCCCTGGTTGTAAGGAAAGTTCTGTTTGTTTGGACAGTGTATGTGGAATACATAGTGGTGTGGTCTAAAGGTTTTCTCAGCACTCCTTGGGAATGAGGTGCATAACTTGCTCATAGCTTTGCAACTCATCAACACTGCACCCATCCAAAACTCATGCTGAGAAAACCTTTTAGATCACACTATTATGTACCTGTCCAAACAAACAGAACTTGCCTTACAACATTGGGAAGTCTCCAGCTGTTTTATCAGCATGAGTTTGGGTTGGGTGCAGTGCTGATGAGTGACAAGGTCATGAGTGAGTTGTGCACCTCATCCCAAACGGAGTGCTGAGAAAACATTTATTCAAAATATTTCGTGGTGGGATCTAAAGACACACATGTTACAGAAACATCATCAGCAGAATGTTTAAGGGCATTTTAGAAACTTTTTTTTTAATCCCTCTCCTTGCAAAGACAGGCTCCTTGGTTACCAATTGTGCAAAGCTCCGGGAATAGAAAAATATACTACATTTTAAACAGCTCTAAAAATAGATTTTCTATCTATACAAATGTTCTGATTCTTAGGTTTACTATCTCCGGTAGCTCCAGGGCAAAAAGTGACTTCTGGGTTCTATTAGGAAGGGAAGAATCTCCTCTTCCCAGTGGTTCAAATTCCTTGTTTCTAACCCTGCAAGGGTCTAAGTTACTAGCCTTTAAAGTCATGATATATCATATTTATGTATAGAAAAGGAATCACTGGCCCAGCACTGATTCTTGCCCATTGTGGGCTGCATGCAGCCGTAATTTGCATAGTGATTTCACATTTAGTGGGACAAGAAGGAAACATTTCTCTGGTAGGTTGATTTGATGCCAAGGGCCTTGTAATATTAGACCCAGGAGAGATGAAATAACATGCTGAGGGTAGATGAAGTGGTCAGTGGCGAGTGATATGTTTATTTAACACATGGTTCCATAATGTATTGCATGGGTCTGCAACATATCACATAGGTATCGCTTCTGCAGGGGGCATGAGTGTACAAACATGTTGCGCACACAGACTTTTCATAGCCAGCACTGTCAGTCTGACAATCACAAGTGAATATTTGCTATAGTCAGGGGTGAAAGTAAGCCGGTACGGGCCGATATGGTGTACCGGTAAAAAGTGGCCGCTGATACCGGCTCGTACTCAGCTGACGTTAAAGCACTGCCATGACAAAGGACCCTGCTTAAAGCGCTGCTGCGGCAGCGCTTTAACGTCGTTGCCCCTTTTGCTTCCCTCCCCTGGGCCGCCGCCGCCGGGTCAAAAGGAGCAGCTGACCCGGGGCCGCGATTTTAAAGGGCCCAGGGCTCTGGCTGCTGCTACCGCAGCAGCAGCCAGAGCCCCCGGGCCCTTTAAATCGCCGCTGGAGCCCCAGGCGGTGCAGGTTAGACAGTGTGGATGGGCTGGCTGGGGGATGCTGACCCCCCCCCAAGTTCTGCCCCTTCTGCCTGAGGCCCTGCCCCTTCCAGGGGCCGGAGCCAGCCCCCATACCAGTAAGCGCTTAATATTACTTTCATCCCTGGCTATAGTTTTCCTCTTCTCTTGCCAGGCCAGCCTCTATCTGTGCTTTTCTGGTTTAGCCAGTGTACAATAACCGCTATATTTCAAGTTTGTTTGCAACATGGTGGTCATGGGGTGTGGCTCTGTGAACTGAAGAGTGTTTACAGATATTGGTGTACATGGCATTCTGTTATAGATAAATGTGCCAGACAAATAGCAAAACCTCTCCCCAAATAGCTTAAAGTCTCTGGGCGCTACTGAGCTACAGTACAGTACTATGTAATACAGAATGAAAAAAACGAATGACACATGATTATAAAGTTACGTGATCAGGATAACTGATTCAGACTTGCATTGATTTGTCTGATTCTGTGCGTGATTTGTTGAGGGTGTCTACATATTGTCCTTTCATTTAGTTGTCTCAGGTAGGAAATAATATTCTGAGTTACCTGCCTCAGGATTCTACATTAGTTACTCTGGGCATAACATGACCTTTATTTGCAGAGCAATGACAGCTTTGAGTCATTTACAAAGGAGAAACTGTTAGCAAGTAAGGATAGCACTAGAAAATTCTGTCAGGAAGATTTAGTAGTATTCAATATAATAAGCACATGCATAGTGGTTTACATTTTGAAACTGCTATGCAGACACTAATTAACCTTTACAACACTTCTGAGGGGTAGCAAAATGTTGTTAGCCCTATTTTACAGATAGAAAAACTGAGCCACCGAGAGAGTGTACAACATATGGCAACCTAGTAAGAACTCAGGAGAAGTAAAACTTAGGAGACCCTGATTGCCAGCCTCAATCTATTAGATCAGGGAGTCAACACATAATCGGTAGCAGAACAATATTTTGACCTCTTGATTGTTTTTGTACTTTGATTATTTTTGGAAGCATTTTTTATTTTGACTCAGGAAGTTGTGCAAATAGATCAAGAGAGAGGGAAAGTCATCTAATTGATGGGTAAAAACATACCATGTATGTAATATGATGCTGTTCTTGTAGAGCATAGTTCTCCAACCCAGAGGCGAAGAACTTGCTGGGGGATGTGATGTGTAATTTTGGATGGGACTGCAAATCAGGCCATGGCTACACTTAAAACTTCAAAGCGCTGCCGCGGGAGCGCTCCCACAGCAGCACTTTGAAGTGCAAGTGTGGTCGCGCGCCAGCGCTGGGAGAGAGCCCTCCCAGCGCTGCAGGTACTCCACCTCCATGAGGGGATTAGCTTACAGCTCTGGGAGCGCGGCTCCCAGCGCTGGGGCACTGTTTACACTGGCGCTTTACAGCGCTTTAACTTGCTGCGCTCAGGGGGGTGTTTTTTCACGCCCCTGAGCGAGAAAGTTGCAGTGCTGTAAAGCGCCAGTGTAGCCGTGGCCCCAGTTTCTACGTCTTATCATACAACTGACTCTTGATCATTATTACACTTCTATGTTTAGGGGAGGTTTAGCAAGATGCTTCTTCAGGATACATTCCAAATGTAACTGACTGATGTTACATAAATGTGTGTGCAAAGGGCTCCTTCCCAACTTCTACTGCAGAAGCGGAACCCAGCTAGTTGTTCCTTTTCACACTACCATTTGGTTACTGGTGACTTATGTTGTTCACATTTTCAATGCTCTTCTCAAGGAGCAGAGCTAGAAACTTACTTTGAGAATGCCAGTCTGAAATTATGAACTTTTTTGAAAGTTATGAGCCGCTGGAAGCAGGGGGCTGGAGTGGAAACTGTTTAACTTCCATAGGGCTTGTTTACAAGGTGCAGCAATGCGCACTAGAGGAGCTTGACTTCTAAAGTGTGCTGTGCTGTGCACTAACTGGCCTATGTAGGCCCTGCTGGCAGGAGCTAAAAGTTCCTTATTGTGCATTAGCATCATGCTGTTTTAAACAGCACTATGTTAACACAACTAGGGAACTTTGTTTTTTTGCCACCAGAGTCTGTGCAGGCCAGTTAGTGCACAACACGTTGGTGCGCTTTAGAAATTGCACCCCTCCCGGGTGCATTGCCACGCTGTGTAGACAAGCCCTTAACTGTAACTGTCACTGGTACATAATACTGGGAAACAGTAGAATAGGGTTACCATATTTCCACAATCAAAAAAGAGGACACTGGGGGAGGGGGGGAGCCCCGCTCTAGCCCCGCCCCCATCCACTCCCTCCCACTTCCTGCACCCTGACTGCCCCCCTCAGAACCCCCAACACCCCCCCTTGCTCCTTGTCCCCTGACTGCCCCCTCCTGAGAACCCCCCACCCTAACTGCCCCCCTAGGACCCTACCTGTCCCGACTGCCCCGACCCTTATCCACACCCCCGCCCCATATCCACACCCCCACCCCCACCCCCAGACAGACCCCCGGGACTCCCACGCCATATCCAACCACTCCCCGCCCCCTGACAGGACCCCCAGAATTCCCGACCCATCCAACCCCCTCTGCTCCCTGACTGCCTCGACCCCTTTCCACACCCCCGCCCCCTGATAGCCCCCCCCAGACCCCCTGCCCATCCAACCCCCCCCCACTCTCTGTCCCTTGACTGCCCCCTCCAGAAACCCCCTGCCCCTTCTCCAGCCCCCGACCCCCTTACCCTGCCGCTCAGAACAGGGTGTTGGGCTCCGAGCAGAGCCCGACACGTGGCTGCGCTCCCCAGTGCAACACACAACCCGGTCCCTGCCCCCGTACAGTGCTGCCGGAGTGGGGCGCTGGGCAGCAGGGGAGGGGGAGCAGGGGAGAAGGAGAAGGGGGGGGAGGAGGAGCTGCCAAGGCCCGATGCGAACGGCCCGGCCGGCCGGCGATCTGAGAATGCGGGGAGGGAGGAGGGGAGTAGCTCTACAGCTGCCGGAGTCCAGCCCGGCCAATGATCTGAAGCTGCGGGGAAGGGCTCTGGCTGCCGGAGCCCCATGCGAGCAGCTGAATTTCCTGCAGCCCTCCCAGCCACGCCGCGCTCTGCATGGGGGGGAAATCCTGGACATTTTTAGCTATTTACAAATTTCCCCCCGGACGCTATTTTTAACTCAAAAAGCCGGACATGTCCGGGAAAATCCGGATGAATGGTAACCCTACAGTAGAGGAAACTTATGAAAGGGAGAATAAAAGGTCAGCAATGAACCAACAGGTCATTATGAGTTCAGCAACTGGTTTCTTAGTACTTATACATTTTACAGGTTCCATGTGCACCACCCTTCGCATCAGCAAAAAACCTAGTGCATGTATTCATTAATTAAGGCCAAACTCTTCATTCAGGTGTGCACAAGGGTCTTTTCTGGATTTTAATGGAAAGCCTGTTCACATATTGAAGGGAAAAATATGTCCCTCTTAGCATTCACAAATGTAATTTGTGTCCATACACCCAAGCAGCAGTTGGAGAACGCATCCCTTAAAAGCAGAGGGTGGCACCAAATTGCAGGCTTCTCCTGTGAAATATGAAAGACTTGGCAGAAATTAAAGGTCTGGAGGAGAAAGAACTGAGATGTGATTTCCAGTCTGATGCTATAAAAAATACAGGGCTGATGAAGGGAAATAACTTCTAATAATAAACCTAAGACTGGCAGCAGAGCCCTGTGTGAGCTGAGATCAACATAGCTCTAAATGTCATTCGTTTGGAAATCCATATATTTTTCTCTCTGATATTTTCTTTACATGCATGTTCTGTTTCCTGACATGTTTTCCACTCATTTCTGGAGCTGCTCAAGATTTGGTATTTCTGAATCATGAGAAATTGAGATTTGAACGTTTTGGTTTTGGTCCAAATTGGAACAAAAACAAGTATTACTGAAATTTCCCATGAATTGGAATTCAAAAAAAAATCAGTTTGGGAAAATTTTTGTTTTGAAATTTATTTTGTTTTTTACATTTTTATATTTTGTCAGTAGTAGTGGTGTACTGCATAATGCACATTTCACCTCTTGCATCTTAGATCCTCAGAAGCAAATGTCCCTGTTAGTCTTCTTGATAAAAATAAGCAGATTCCCACAAATTCTTGGCATCCCAAGGATAGAAGACATGCGGCCCAGATCCTGCAAACATTTTTGCATGTGCTTAACATTATGCATGGGAGTAGTCCAGATCAGGGCCTGAGAATGGATGCTATATACAGATACACTCATAATGAGTGCAGATTCTTAACTGACTTACACCCCAGTCAATTACAGAGCAAGCAACCGCAGTATGACAAGATCTTTCTTTTGGAACTTTTGTACTGAAAGCCAATGGCTCAATACAAAAAAACCAACATCACAGTGACCAAGGTATATTCCTCCTGTGTGTTCTTCCTTTCGTTTACAAGAAGGAAGTGAAATAATCAAAGTCAACAGAACCTTCACTCACTCTCCCCTCGCCATTGCCTCTTGGGATTCAACTCAGGCATTCTACCATGTCACTGACTATGTATACTGCTTTCATTCTATTGTTTCTCTCTTTTACTCCATGGGTGAGCTCTCCTCTTTGTCCTTCTCCCTTTCCTCTTCTCATTCTATCTTTTTTTTTGGTTTCTATTCAGTTGCCTGCCCCAGCCCCTTCTCTCAGGACTGTGTGTTTTATGTTTTTGATTTTACAGTGAGTCACATTTTTAAATCAAGCACAGCCCTTGCAAGAAAGGCTCTGCTGTGACTCAGTGTCAATGGTCTTTTCTCCCTTCTCTACATTTCTGTAAATTGATGTTAGATGGATTTCAGATCAATAGCTATAAAGCTAAGATGTTAAGCAGTATTGGGAGGGGGCTAATGATTGCTAATTTAAAAGAAATTCAAAATCAATATGTCCATTCAGCCTGTAATCTACATTCAGAAAAGATACCATAGCTGCTGAAGAGGCCTTTGCTCTGTAATTCATGGATAGCAACACCACCTTGTGGCAAGTAATTGAGCTCTAGCCTAATGATGCTTTTGCTTGGAGGTGCTGCTGAGCTGAGGGGAAAAAAATCTGCCATGAAACGAGTCTAATATTGTACAGCAAGCAAGAAACATCCCTTTCTAGTTGATGGCCCACGAAGCAGTCCCAGTTTTCAGACAGCTTGCTATTTTTTACTGGCGTGTTCATTACAGCAGGTATTCTGCATAATAACACTCCCGACTAACCTCAAAAGGAGTTTTAGCAATGAAGAGTGAGCAGTTTGGAGAGGAAGGGCATAGAGGAAGATGAGGGGAAGCTCCAGGAGAAAGAAAAAGACAAAACAAAGAGAAATGTATTTATATTTTAAATGAGACCACTGACTTTGCCTGATGAGCACAGATGGCTCGGTGAAAGTTCCTTGCCTCAGGCACAGTTGATTCATACTTCTGCAGCAGTGCTGCACTTGAATTTCAGCTTGTATGGGATTTCATTTATAACCAGCTGATAAAGGGATTAGTGCCACACTCTGTCAAAACAGAGTAGTGATGACAGGTTTCTTCTGACATTTGGGTACATTCATTCCTCCTCCACCCCTTCCATGCTGCTGCTACTCCACTTCTATTCACTAGAGAGAGGCCTCACTGGAAAAATATGGATCCTGAACTTTGCCAAAGTTCCAGATGGAGAAGAATGTTTGGCTCTAGGGTTTTAGGCCCTTCTGTACCATTTGCTACATATAAATGCTTCTGTATTTCCTCCCCTCCAGTTTCCTGAGTGAAACAGTGTTCCTGAGAGTAAAGGTCTAATCAGTTAGATCAATGCACAGGTTAGGCAGGGTAAGAAATTCAAAGCACCAGCCCACCTCATCCCTAGCTCTACTATCGTTATTTATCCTGGACCTCCACCATTAGATGAACCTCTATCTTGACCCTGTCATCTCATTCCTATTCCAGTTTTGGCTCCCTTCTCCCAGCTCTGCTTATCCACTTAACTCTGACCTGCTACATTGATATCTAATCTGAGCAAAGACTGATAATCGCACCAGATTGAGTGGTGTATTTAGGCTGTGAACTAAGGTCCACAGACATTAATTAAGACAAGACCACCTAACTCCTATTTTTTTTGACTGAAGCATATATTGACAAGCATGGACTGTATAATTTGCAGCAAATAATTTTTGATCTTTTTCTGTTCCCAAATGGTCCCTGTACAGTTTACTGAATTTATTAATTATTCAAATAACTTATAGGCAAATAATGATTGATCTGCAGACTGATCACCAACAGCTTGCTGTATTCCAGATTAGAAAATTGAGTTGTTTTGGACAGCTTTGGTGGCCCCAAAGGTCATGTGGCATCGTTTCTGTTCCCTGATTGGATGCATGTAATGCTTAGAAACCGGTTTCCAGTGTGAATATTTGCATCTATGAATACAAAATTTGCTTTCCACTAATACCCATCTAAATGTAGCCATTCCTGTAAACATTCCTGCCAGTAACTTCTTAGACTATAATGCAACTTAGAGTAGGGACTGTGTCTTCATTTGTGTTTTGTACAGAGCCTTATTGGGCCTCTGGGTGCTACTGCAATCTAAATATTAAACCGTTATTATTTTTAGTGGAAAGTAAACACAAAAGAGATGTGGGCTGAGGTGGAACAAAGTCAACGCTTTATTTGTGTGAATGTTGTAGGAGGATTCTGAAGTACTCACTCAACTCTAGTTTCTAGAATCTCTTGAAAGGCTCCAGAGATGCATTAATGTACCATTTCTTCGCCTTAAATGGTTGAGAAAAAATCCTAAAGCCTTATTAGAAAAAATTGAGTTGGCTAAAATAGTCTTTGGATTAAGTGATGTTTGTTTTTTTTATTTGTGAGAAAATAAAATGTATCATTTGTTTTGCTAGAAATATCAATTGACACAGCAGAATTGTGCATGCTAAGAAACACTGTTGGGGCAGATTGGCATTGCATTGGTATAATTTGGGGCAATGAGAACAATGTAAACAGTTCCACTCACTGGGTACATAACAGTTGATGTGTCTGACACCACTATTTATAGAATAAACTAGAAAATTGGCCTTCATCAGCAATCAGTGGTGACATTTACATTGCTTACAGTAGAGCCTCTTGAGGAACCAAAAACAAACAAACCAGGTAGGCTGCTGAACCTTGGGCTGTGGATCATTCTGCAGACTGAAAACAGGACAACAGCCAGGGCCGGCTCTAGGCACCAGCGTTCCAAGCATGTGCTCGGGGCGGCCCTTTTCAAGGGGCGGCATTCTGGTCCTTTGCGGGCGGCACTTTTCAAGGGGGCGGCAAAAAACCTGGAGCCGGCCCTGACAACAGCAATGGGCAACATAGTGAGCAAGGATATTGCCAACATATTCACAGGTATTGTAGGATGTTGCTTTTTGGCAAGTTGCCCTGAACAAGGCTGGCACTTAGTTTGTTGCAGAATAAACTGTTTTATTAAGGCTATGCCCTGTGCTTGCGTGTACAGAAGAGAGAGGTTTGAAAAAATGTTGATGACTGATTCAGAATAAGGCACAAGATTCAGTCTCTCGTTGAGCCTATTCCAGATTCAAGGTCTGTCACCGAATGCAGTCTTCAGTGTTTGCTTTGAAAGCTAAGCACAAATTCTGTTTTCCAGATCAAGATTCATATTGCCTGTAAAGGATCTTAATAAAATGTTGACTGTAAACCTGTCGGAAAGAAGGAATATATTTTGCTAGTTAAGCTCAGTGTTTTCTTAGGTGGAAAAAAATCACTTTGAGTCTTTTAGCTGTAGATGCTGTCTGCAGCTGCAACCTACAGACTCTGTTGGCACCACAAAGACTGTTTAAACTGCAGGAGTATTTGTTTGCATCTGCTTTCCGCTTTCCTGAACTCTTCTTAATTTTATAGATTATTTTGTAAAGCAGATTGGGAGCTTGATGCCATAGGGCAGTAAATGCATTATATTGCTTATGTATTTAAAATAAGTTAATTGATTTTTTTCACTGCATTTCTTACTGCTCCCAATCCTGCAAAATCGGTCTAGCTTAGGAAAGAGCAAATAATTTCCTACCTGTTTTGTACTTGCTCCTTGATTATAATTGCTACCCAATTGTTTGTTGTTTATTATTAATAATTTCTATGGCATCATAAATGTGCCCAGCACCTTAACAATGCAGACTGAGCAGGCTAACAGCATAAAATACACAGGACAAGATGCTGGGCAATCATTCGGACGAGGTAGGAAGTGAGGGTTATGACTCAGAAGAAGGTAGGAGGCGTTGCTCGAATAGGTGTTCCTTAAAGAGTAATGTGAAGGAGAGGGCACTTTGCGGACAGCAGTTGGGAGAGTATTCCAAGTGTAGGAGTGCACAAGAGAAGAAATGAGGCTGAGAGAGGAGGAGCAGACTAAGGGAACAGTTAAGACAAAGTACTGGGCAAGAACAGAATGTGAGGGAACGAAATCAGAGGGTGGGTGGTAGCAAGATGATGTAGGACTTTGTTAGATGATGGAGACAAGAAGTATGAATTTAATGTGATAGCTAATGGAGGGATTTGAAGAAGGAAGTGACATGACAAGAGATGATGACTTTAGCAGTGTCAGATTGGAGGGAGAAAGGTGACTGACAGGAGAAGGGTATAGTCAACAAGGAGAGACATGACCAAAACTTGGACAAGAATTTTAGCAGCGGACACAGTGAAGAAATGGAGGACCCTGGTATCAATGAAGAGGAAAAAGCAACAGGACCTAAAGACTGGATATAAGGAGAGAAGCAGTGATGGCAGTCAGAGGTTACACCAAAGTTGTGAGCCTAGGAGACAGGAAGATTGTGGAAATGTCAGTAAAGAGCTGGATGCATATCCTATTGTTCATCATAATATATTTGTATGTTTTTATACACTAGGCTGGCAATGAAAGCAGAAATCTTATGTGCATGTTTGTATCTTAGGTCTGAGCTTCACACAGGCAAAATGCCTATAGACTAGGGCTGTTGATTAATCGCAATTAACTCACGAGATTAACTCAAAAAAATTAATCATTAAAAAAATTAATAGCGATTAATCACAGTTTTAATCACACTGTTAAACAATAGAATACTAATTGAAATTTATCAAATATTTTGGATGTGTTTCTACATTTTCAAATATATTGATTTTAATTACAACACAAATTGTAACAAAAACAACAAGAATACAAAGTGTACAGTACTCACTTTATATTTTTATTACAAATATTTGCTCTGTAAAAATGGTAAAAGAAATAGTATTTTTCAATTCGCCTCATTCAAGTACCGTCGTGCAGTCTCTTTATTGTGAAAGCGCAGCTTATAAATGTAGATTTTTTTTTTTATGTAACTGCACTCAAAAACAAAACAATGTAAAACTTTAGAGCCTACAAGGCCATTCAGTCCTACCTTTTCAGCCAATTGCTGAGAGAAACAAGTTTGTTTACATTTCCAGGAGATAATGCTGCTCGCTTCTTATTTACAATGTCACCTGAAAGTGAGAACAGATGTTCGCATTCTAAGCAGCATCTGAGTCCTGAATCTACTGATATTAAATGCCTGAGGAAAATCCACTTGCAGAGGTTGCATTGCTGTGCTAGGCACAATATACCACTGGAGAGCATTTTTTTTTTCAATCCAAAGATCAACACTTTCCTTTTCAAACTAAAATGCTGTAGCCTGTGTATGTTTTTGTTTTTGTCCTAAATTTGATGGCATTTTCGTTGTATGGGGCATCTCTTTTTTTAAATTGTGGGATCATGTGGTACTGTCTCCGCCAATAGTAAAACTCTAGCAATAACGAAAGCAATGAATAAATGGAAATAAACATTTTTCTTAATTTACCCAGTTTCTTCCTATCTTTGCCCCCAGTTGACCAAAGCATTTAACCATGTGCTTAAGTCCATCCCTGTTCAGCAAAACACTTAAGAACATACTTCAGTCCAAATGAAGTCAATGGGACTAAAACATGTTCTTAAAATTGAGTATGTTCTTAACTGCTTTGTTGAATAGGATTGGACTTCTGTATTTAGGTGTTACCCAGGGTTTTGCTGAATGCAAAGCTCATGGTAACTTTACTCTTTGCCAGGTGGCGGCAGGAAGTAAATCAAATGGGAACATGTCCATCCAGACGATAGATAGTTGATGCAAGCAACTTTAGTCTCCAGCACTTACACATGTCTGCAACAGGTTAGTAGATCACCCCAAATTACCCCCAGATTCATATTTAAACAAGGGCTTGAGGCGGTCTCGAGAGGCTAACTGTAGATGTCCAGTGGTCGGCCCTCCATCTGCAGGGGAACTGGAGGTGTTCAAGTGTCCATCGAGCTCAGATTTCTTCCTCTTTTTATACCCAATTTGTTAGTATTGCATAGCTTGTTCATAAAAAAACAAACAAAAAACTGCTGAGCAGAAGCTAAATTAAGTGTGGAGTTTTCCCTCAGTTAATCAGCTGTATTTCACATGGCAATAGCAATAGCAAACTGTTGCCAGATTTTCCATTTTGCAAAACGGCATGCTTCAGAAACAAATCAAGTCAGGAAGGCACAGGGTCATGTTTACTCCTCGTGGTCACTCACGTCCTCCTAGTCTGTTAGTTGTGCTAAAGTTTCAGAAAGGCCTTTCTAGCTGCTTTCAGCAATAAGCATAACAATTGGTATTCCAGTTGTGGGCAGAGGTTTAGGCATGTTGTTGGGTTAACAAAATTTCCTCCTTACATAGGGACATATTCTACCCTCATTTATGTGGACACAACTCCATGCCAGATGACGGAACATAAAAATGTAAAAAAACAAAGCATGTATGCTAAATGCTGCACTGGATGTGGAATAGGTTTAAATGTTGAATCCTAACTCTAAAAACCTCATGGAAGTGAAAGCTCCATGTAGTAGGGCCCATGTCTCCCCTTTGTTCTGGACAGTGCCAAGCACCTTTATAACAGGCAACAAATGCTAATAATTTAATAAATGTGTCTCATACAGAGAGCCATCATTGGTGAAGAAATTATCTATGGTCTTGATCCTGCAAAGGGATCTGCTCACCTGGACTCTTACACCCATGCAGAGCCCCAAATAGGATTCCTAAGGAGAGCTAATGATGGACAACACCAAAAAGATTGAGTTGTTTAATGCTTATTTGCTTCAGTCTTCACTGAAAAGGCTAATTGTGACCAGATGCTTAACATGATTAATATTAACAACAAGGGGGAAGAAACACAAGCCAGAATAGGGAAAGAACAAGTTGAAGAATATTTTGGTGAGTTAGATGTATTCAAGTTAACAGGGCCTGTTGCAATACACCTAAGGGAACTTAAGGAACCAGCTAAAGCAAATTTGGAAACATTAATGATGATCTCCAAGGATGCATGGAGGACGGGTGAGGTCCAGGAGGACTGGGGAAAGGCAAACATAGCACCTATCTTTAAAAAGGAGAACAAAGAGGACTTGGGGAATTATAGCCCAGTCAGCCTAACTTTGATACCTGTAAAGATACTTTTTTGATGCTTTTTTAGGGTGCTCAGGGCTGAGTCATCTTGTTACTCCCCTATCTCCAGCAAAAAGAAGATCTGCTTGTGCTTAACTGGGTGTCATCTCCCTGACCCCACCAGTCTATTAGCCACCCAAACAATCTCCTCAGGGCTCTGCCAGCCCTTACTTTGCCTTGCAGGTTAACACATGCACCCCAATCTCTGAACCCCCTTGAGGCATTCCGCTGCAGCCCTCAACCACCAGACATTCACAGAAATTACCCTGTAAACTGTCCCTAAAGGAACAGTGCACACATGAGCTTGTTAGATGCGACTTAGGATGTGCCCAAAATAACATCCCAGCACTTACATAATATAATGAAAACAATCATATATTTATTATTAAAGGTTACAATTTAAGAGATAGTGAGTAAGGTTAAAAAATGGAAGCAGAAATGGTTACATATAAAACAAGAAATATAACCCTCTTCCTAGAGTCTAAACTTAATTTTAACAGACTAAACACTCGTCTAAAGGAGTTTCTCACCTAAAACAATCTCTGAGCATCTCCAACTGACATGGCTGGGATCCCTTTTTCATAAATGCAAAAAGTACTATCTTTTTGCTTCCTCAGTAAAGGATGAAGGGGGGAGGTGTGTTTTTCCCTTCTTCTTTGATTCCCCAAAGTAATTGATTTGTCCCCAAGATGACTCCCATGGTTTATTCCCTGGAGTGTTGGCTTCATGTTGCCTTCACATCCTCAGGTTGATTTTGTATGCAAATAGGCTTCCGTTGTCTTGGCTTCCAAAGCCTATTTTACATGTGAACCAAGGAAGACAGATGAATATACATCCTTTTTCTGGTCAGGCTGCTTGTCAACCCTGCTTTGATTCAGACTTTAAAAAATGTTTTCCGATATATATAGGCTATGGCTACACTAGAGAGCTTGCAGCGGCACTGCTGTAAGCGCTCTAGTGTAGCCACTCTAAGTCAACGGGAGAGAGCTCTCCTGTCGACTTAATTAATCCACCCTCAACAAGTGGCAGCAGCTCTCCTGCCGACATAGTGCTGTCCACACCAGTGCTTAAATTGGCATCAATTATATCACTTGGGGTCACTAATTCGCACCCCTGAGCACCATAAATTATGTTGACTTAAATTGTAGTGTAGCCATAGCAATACATACCTCCTTAAATATCATTCATACATACATCTCACAACAATTATGAGGATCAATATGACATAAGCTTTTATTAGAACCTCACTTGACCCTCTTTGGCTAAATGCTATGTAAGCAATTGTTGGGTGTAGTGAGTTTGTTGGGTCTGTTAGGAATTACTGTTACAGAAAAGTGACCCATTGCCAGTTCTCACCAATAGGCCTCTGTGTCACACAAATCATGCCAAACCAACTTAATTCTTTGACAGACTTACTGACCTAGTTGATAGGAGGGAAGTAATAGATGTGATATATCTTAATTTTAGCACGGCTTTTGCCACAGTCATACATGACACTCATAACCAACTAGGGAAATGTGGGCTAGATGAAACCACTGTAACGTGGGTACACAACTGGTTTGAAAGCCATACACAAAGAGCAATTATCAACGACTCACTGTCAAAATGGCAGAATGTATATAGTGGAGTCTGAAAGGGGTCTGACCTGGGTTTTGTACTACTTTATTTTCATTAATGACTTGGATAATGGGTTGGAGGGTATGTTTCTAAAATTTTCAGAAAATACCAAGCTTGAAGGTGTTGCAGGCTCTTTGGAAGACAGGATTAGAATTCAAAAAGGAACTTGATAAATTGGAGAATTGGTCTGAAGTCAACAAGAAGAAATTAAATAAAGACAAGTATAAAGTAGTACACTTAGGAGGAAAAAATCAAATGCACAAAGAGAAAATGGGGAATAAGTGGCTAAACAGCAGTATTGCTAGGAAAAACCCTGAGGGTTAGAGTGGATCACAAATTGAATATGAACCAACAGTTGGAAAAAAGGCAAATATCATTCTAGGATGTAGTAATAGGAGGGTTGTATGCAGGGCCGGCTCCAGGCACCAGCTTGTCAAGCAGGTGCTTGGGGCGGCACGTCCAGGTATTCGGCGGCAATTTGGCGGATGGTCCCTCACTCCGCCTGGGAGCGAAGGACCTCCCGCCGAATTGCCGCCGCAGATCGCGATCGTGGCTTTTTGTTTTGTTTTGTTTTGGCTGCTTGGGGCGGCCAAAACCCTGGAGCCGGCCCTGGTTGTATGTAAGACACTGGAAGTAATTGTTCCACTTTACTCAGCAGTGGTGAGATTTACGCTACAGCAGGGGGGTTGCTAGAAAAATTTCCCTAATGGCGGCCCGAGGACCTGGTTGCAGGGTAGATAGCCCGAGCCCCATGGAGCACTGAGCAAGTAGCGGAGCCCCGTTCAGTAGGGAGGACCAGCAGCCCGAGCCCCATGGAGAGCGGGGCCGGGAAGTTGGGACTAGCAGCCCGAGCCCTGCCTCCATCAGCAGGGGGGCCGGCAGCCCGAGCCCCAGCGGTCAGCGGGGGGACTGGCAGCC